>NC_081418.1:130841434-131094841 GCF_949786415.1 Peromyscus eremicus
ACATTGACTTACACACTTCCAATGTGTGGATTTCACTGCATGTCAGTTATATGTCAATAAGTTTACCAAATCAGGAAAGGGGGCTTGGGGATACGCTAATGAAGAACATTTGCCCAGCATGCATTGAGGCCCTGGCTGGATCCCCACCACTGCCCTCAAAGAAGAACAAACCTGCACTCCACGGCAAGACAGGATGGGACAGAGAAAGAGGCACAGAGAGCATTCGTGGAAGGAAGACCACGTGTGTTCCAAAGAGTCAAAGATCAGAGGGGATCCATCTACACAGAACAGTTTGAGGCTGAGCCTAAGAGGGCCACACAACTCCTAGCGTGTGCTTCCAGAACCCCATTGTAAGGGTCCACTCAAAGTTGTTCACTAAGGCCCTGACCAGAGTTTTTGATTTAGTCACAGCGTAACAAGCTGTATGTATGGAAAATGCAGTGCTACCTCGGTCAGATCACCATGGAACTGACATGTCTGTGAGCCTCTTAATGCCTGTTTAAGGATGCAAACACCACCCTGCCTCCCAGACATAGCAAGCAAGCTGCTGGTTACACCGCAGCCGACTCTCGGCCCGCCACACAATGGCATTCTTTGTGGTTGTTCAGAAGCATGATTACAGCAAATATTTCCTGAGCACTTTCTATGATGGAGGCCCCGTGTGCACTCTGCACGAGCGGTGGAGATTCCCTTCATTTACTTCTCACACCGGCCCTGGAAGGATGCTCACAGGTGGGGAAGTCGAGGTCAGCTGGGCTTGGGTAATCTGCCCAAGGCCACCTCTTCACACTGGCACCTGACACCCAGGACTTGGTTTATTAGACCTCCTCTATCACGACAAAGACATTCATGTTAGTGTTAATGACATTCTATCCGACACGGTTTCTGATGACAGGACAGAGAAACAGTCAAGTACTAAGTAGGCTGGGGGGCACCTTGGCTTGAGAATGTAACTTCTTTTCAGTTCTCTGGGATATTATTTCACCTCACCAGACAAGCTTCTACAAAGTTTTCAGTCACTCCTAGAAACCTACGAACAAGAAGACAAGTGCCAGGTATGAGTCACCCGCACCCCCTGGGGCTGTGTTCTGTCAGTGGACTGAAAGGAACCTCTGGCTCTCATTTCCATTCCACACATCCTCCAGGTAGGAGCGGCACTTTTGGTGGTTATGAATTACCCCCAGGCACACCACCTCACTCTATCCTAACAACTCCAGAGTCAGGCATGGGGCAGCGACTGTGTGCTGGTTCATTCTTGGGCCAAGACCCCGTTTAACTCAGGGGCAGACATCCTAGACTTCTGATTGCTGGAGGCTGCCCAGAGCCCAGGATCCTCCAGCCTCTGGGTCCAGGTAGCCTGGAGCAACGTGCCTTTGCTAGGACTCCCCTACATCCATTTAAACGCTTAGTCGACAGATGCCCAGCATAAAGGTAACACTCTAAATATTTCATTTGGCAAAAAACAGGACATTTCCAAGGGAACCACACAAGGTCATCGTAGGACACAGTGATCAAGGGCGTTGCCTTATTTTACTTAGTCCAGCATTACCATTGTTTTGTACCATTGAGAAAGACTCCCATTTAGACTGTGACGCCAGATTGACTTTAAGGCACATCCTCATGTCCAGTATGTTAAGTGTCCGCACTTTTACAGAGTGGGGACTAGAACTTGGGAGTCAGAGGCAGGAAGATTTCTGTCTATATAGTGAATCCCAGGCCAGCCAGCCAGGGTAACACAGTGAAACCCTGTCTCACATAAACAAACGCCAAAACCCAACCCAAATAGCACATGTATTGTGCACTTTTAGCTCAGATACAGTTTAGCTTTGAGGAAGAGGTGGAGAACAATAAAAACTCAGGGAAGGGGGCAGCTTTGTAGCATGTGTTGATAAATATACAAGACAGCCTCAGACTGTGGTAGAGCACAGGTGTTCACAGGGCATCAAAGAGGTGTGAGGTGTCAGAAGCCGGTGACGGGTGTGTGGAATGCAGCTTGCCTGGGAGGTAGAGGCAGGCTGTGAAGGGTTTGGCTGGTGCTAGGTCCTGGCTGTGGTTTAGGTTGCTGAAAAGTGGGGAGAGTATTGTCAGGAAATGTGAAAAGTCTCCATGCATAGCAGAAATGATACAGAACTAAATGATAGATAACTAAGATCTGTTGATAGTGGCCTAGTCCTTGAACCACGCCATTAGACTTGAGGTAAAGAACAGTGTGGGGGACACAGCCCCCGGGCCCTAACAAGTTAAAGAATTTTATCTGGGCCCTGACAACTTGAAAGATTTGGTCCATCCCCCTAGAGGTGGCCCACTGGAAGAGGACCAGATGCTGGGGAAAGCAGGTGGGGCCTGCTCTGTGGACTAAACAACTCTGTGCTCACTGTGTATCTTCTAGAGGAAGTTCCCAACAGCAGCCAGCTCTTTGATATTTCCAAGGTTTTGGCATGACCTTTAAAACCATGAATTATAAATGCCTTTGGGTGGGGATGTACTTCCAGGTCAGGTGTAGGTCCTGTTGGGGTGTTTGTCTGCACGTGTGTGCACAACAGAAGTCAGAGGACATTTGTGTTGGAGTAAGCCAATTCTCTTCTTTCCATCTTTACTTGGGCTGAACGCCAGCCATCCGGGCTATGCAGCAAGCTCCTTTACCTCTTGTGCTAACTAGCTCTTTGGTCCTCATTTTCTGAGTGTTAGCAACACGCTGGCACAGGCAGCAGGGCTCCTGTGAGTGCTGCATGGTGCTGGGGATGTCTTTCTGTACGCTGTGAATATGTTGTTCCCAGCAGACCAGGAAAGCCACGGAACATGTTGCAAAACATAGATTAATAGAAATGGGTTAATTTAAGATATAAGAGCTAGCAATCAAAAGCCCTGCCATAGTCCATACAGTGTGTAAATAATATTAAGCCTCTGAATGATTATTTTGTAAGTGGCTGAGGGACTGTAGGCCGGGAGGGACTGGAGGAAACTTTCGACTACAGCATGGAAACCAATTGAGCAGCTACTGTCTTTTTCTTTGTTTCTTTTTCTGTCTGTTTTGTTGTTGTTGTTGTTTTGTTTTGTTTTTGCACTACTGAGGATGGAAATCAGAGCCTCATGGAAGCTCTCCACCTCTGAGCCATCTCCAGCCCCAGCAGCCTCCATCTTGAATGCAGATTGAATGAGAAGCAGATTGCCAAGAAAGTAGTCCTTAGACTTCACTCTCAGGGCTGGGATGAGTCCTGCAGAACTCCAGGCATGGCCAAAGGGCCGTACACACCCTGTTCTTCACAACCCACCTCGAAGCCACACACAGGACAGGTGTGAGGTACTGTTTCCAGCCTACAAATATGGAAGCTGAGGAAAGGAAGTCATCTGCCCTGCCTCACCGAAGACTGTATAGCTGGTGATGGCAGTCTGATGTGGTTTCACACCCAAGTCGACTGAAGTACCATGGAGCCTTGGCCTCAGTCTTTGGGGCTCCAACTTGCTTTATTTATTATTTTCTTAGATTTATTTTTTATTTTATGAGTGTGAATGTTTTGCCTACATATGTGTATGTTCACCATGTACATGCCTGGTGCCCTTGGCATTCAGAAGAGGGCATCAGCTCCCCTGGAACTAGAGTTACAGACAGTTTTGAGCCACCATGTGGTTGCTGGAGATCTGAACTCGGGTCCTCTACCAAAGGAACAAATGATCTTAACTGTTGAGCCATCTCTCCACCTCCACCCCAGCTTGTTCTTGCTCCTGGCTCAGAGTCCCCCTCCCTTCCCAACCTTCCACACACCAGCTCCTGCTCCTACTGGGGAGCCTCTACTTCTCAGCTCCTAGACCACATCTCTTTAAGAGTTCATTACCCCGACTGATGGTCCCAAACCCCAAACAAGATGTCTGCAGAGTGTTTAGTAATTCATTACACAAAATTTCCCAAGAGAAATTTCTCAACAAATGCAGGTAAAGATACACTGGTGACAGCGTCTCAGCTGTGCAGCCTCCTTCCCTCTGGGGTGAGAAGGAAGTTGGCATACCAGCCTCTTTCCTACATCTGTCCACGTGCTCAAGAACGGCACACAGGAGAGGCACAGTCCAGAGGCACAGCGGCTGTGTGCCTCCCATTCTGAGCTCTGGGCTTCCTCACAAAGTGAGCAAGTGCAGTGAGGATTGGCAACATCAGGACCACCACCAGCCCAGCCACCACACATTATGACGTCCTGTGCAATGCTGCGCTCTGTTACTATTTTCAACAGAGTTGAGAAGTTTCTCGGGAAATTCTGAGTAAAGATTTGTTCAGTTCTGCCCTCCAGCAGGACTCACGGCAACTCTAACTTGACATCTGCAGATAAACCGGCGGAGAGCTGTGGAGGATGCGGTTGGTGAACCAACTTTCTGAGCAACTGGCTTTTCTAACCCAAACTCAGTCACTGCCCACAGACCTGGCTAGATGCACTCTGAGCTTGTGAGTCACACGGACAAGGGCAAGTGCTTAGGAGTTTGTATTCTGGGTTCAAGGGAGCTACTGAGAAGAAAACTTTCCAAGGATGAACTCAAAGACAAATGATTTAACTTTTTAGTTAAGCTTTAAATCCCCTAATTAGGTGCCTAAGTTGCAAAACGAACAAACAATAACAACAAAACAGTTACCTGTCTCCAAGTCATCTGAAGCCATAGACAAAGAACCCTGTCATAATCTTCAGGATGCCACCTAACCACAGGGATCCCAGCTAGGATAGACCAGGAGACCAACCTAAGTCTCTAGAGATGTGACCACAAAACGTGCCCGTGAGACCATGCTTTCTGAATCAGTAACTGTGAAAGGACAAGCCCAGGCCTTCTCCTCAGCACCCTTGCTCACCTCCAGTGGCGCACACCTCTGGACTGCCACTGGCATTGCCTCCCACCCGAGCTGGGGCCACAGCACCATAACTTCCCCAAGTTGCAAGGGCAAAGCCATGTAGAGGAGCGGGGGTCAGAACAGAAGTTATGGAGAGTAAGTGCCAAAAAAGAGATGGTATGATGCACATCCCATCTCCAAAACAGACGAGGGCAGAAATCCAAGGGAAAACAAGGATGCAAAGATCAGGGTACACGGGACAGGTGAGTTCTTTGGAGTTTGAGTGTGCCAAACTCAGAAAAATGCCTTTAGTGTTTTTACGGCTGCCAGTACCATAGTGAGTGAGGGGACCCCAGAACCTGACAAGGGCTGAGAGTGACTTACAGTCATGCCCCTGAGGGCTTACAGTAGCAGTCTGGAAGCAGCCTTCCTGAAACTTTCACGCATGGCTCCTGGAAGGGTGTCAGGGCGAGGCTCCCACCAGTACTGACCCAGGTTCTAAATCAGCCGGCAGGGAAGAGTTGAAAAGAAAGCCACAGGGGTGGAGAGGCAGGGAGGAGAGGCCAACTTTAGAAAGCCTGAAAGAGGACTCACAGGACACAAAAAGACCAAACTGTAACCACAGGGACAAAGTCGGGAAACGTAGCCACAGCAGCCGGCCAGTGGTCACAGCAGCCGGTGAGCCAGAGGGTCAGGCTGGGATTCAGAGGGCGGAGGTTTAAATTTAGCCAGGTAAACAGCTGCCCAGGGGTGGCGACAGCTTGGGCAGAGCAGGGCAGTCACCTGCTCTATGGCACCATGGGTGTTTCTTGCTGAAGGGAAAGACCCAGCCAGAACTGAATCCGCAGAGGTCCATTTCTGGGACTCCACCAACGTGCTGCTGGGAGAAGAACAGAGGGGTGCCTCAGAGAGAGGGTCAGGCCTTCATGCTGGTCACCATCCCTATGCCCTGGATTCTCTGGACTCCCATTACAGTCTGAAAATGCTCAACAGAAACCAGCCTCAGATGCCTGGATATGTGGCTTCCAGTACTCTCGCCACACGGGGATTTTCATATCTACAACTGTTCAAAGTCTTGAGAGACTTGAAATACAACCACTGCCTGCTTATTACATCACAACAGAACCCCTGAGGACTGTACTGGGGTGTGGATGCTGAGGACTGTACTGGGGTGTGGATGCTGAGGACTGTAGTGGGGTGTGGACGCTGAGGACTGTACTGGGGTGTGGATGCTGAGGACTGTACTGGGGTGTGGATGCTGAGGACTGTAGTGGGGTGTGGATGCTGAGGACTGTACTGGGGTGTGGACGCTGAGGACTGTACTGGGATGTAGATGCTGAGGACTGTACTGGAGTGTGGATGCTGAGGACTGTAGTGGGGTGTGGATGCTGAGGACTGTACTGGGGTGTGGATGCTGAGGACTGTAGTGGGGTGTGGATGCTGAGGACTGTAGTGGGGTGTGGATGCTGAGGACTGTACTGGGGTGTTAATGCTGAGGACTGTACTGGGGTGTGGGTGCTGAGGACTGTAGTGGGGTGTAGATGCTGAGGACTGTAGTGGGGTGTGGATGCTGAGGACTGTACTGGGGTGTGGATGCTGAGGACTTGTCAAGGAGACAAATGACAGTGGTGAAAAAGGAACCAGGAGAGCAAACTCAGGCTCGGGGACTGCTCCCGCCCGCCCGCCCGCCCAGCCGCACCACAGAAGTCGGAACAGAACAATCCAGAGCCGTCCTAGGAGTTAAAGTCAGAACGTACCAGGCTGGCCTCCCCTTTAAAGAAGAACAAACAACCAAATCATTTTAAAGTCCATTTGGGCTAGGAATGAGCTCAGACACGGAGTACTTGCCTGGCATGCTCGAGGCCCTGGGTTCCAGCCCCAGCACTGCAAACAAGCAAAATCTGTCAGTTGTCACTGGGCTAAGAGAAGGGTGAAATACACAGGTGGACAAGCAAGATCTGATTTCTTTTCACAGTATATGTCTACCAGCAACTTTGGGAATATTCTCTCTCTCTCTCTCTCTCTCTCTCTCTCTCTCTCTCTCTCTTTCTCTCTCTCTCTCTCTCTCTGTGTGTGTGTGTGTGTGTGTGTGTGTGTGTGTTGTTCTGAAACACACAGTAAGCATACACTTTACCCCTGAGCTACACTCCAGCCTGCCCTTTTAGCTTTAAGCTTTCTAGACAGAAAGCACTTAAGCAAAGGATTGTTTTGGCCCCGGAAGAAACCCCGGAAGGTGTCACAACTACCCAAGCACTAAAGGGGTAGCTGTAGTTCAAAACAGCCTGAGCAAACAACATCACTCACATACTTAAATACTCAGAGGATCCAGGCCTGGGAAACCGGGAATCCCACAGATGGGAAAGAGCCAGCAGGCTCCTCCACGCCTGGACGGGCTCCCTTGGCACGCAAGTCCCCACACTGTGTTACACAGCCTCTGACTTTAGAGGGAGAAGGGGGGCGGGGGAGGTAAAGAGGGCTGAGCATAGTGGCATTCCCCTTTAATCCCAGCACTCGGGAGGCAGAAGCAGGCAGATCTTTGAGACTGAGGTCAGCCTGGTCTACAGAGAGAGAGATCCAGGACAGCCAGGGTGACACAGGGAAACCTTAAAAGAAAACAAAACCAAAAAAAAAAAAAAAAAAAAAAACGCTAAAGGAGGTCTTCCACAGCCCTCACGGTGTCAGCCACCTGTTGGTTAGGAGCCCTGGCTTCAGGTACATCTCCTTCCTTGGGCTCCTGCCCCTCACATTCCATGAAGATCCCACACTGCCTTACTCCTCACCCTGGCCCTCAGGGTCTCTAGGCATTGGTTTTTAAAACGTGCCTCCTCCTTGTTGTTTATAACTATCAATCATGTGTCACAGAGAGGTGTGCCACGCTTTTGAAATAAAAGAAAACCATCACCTAGCCTTCCCTCCCCATCCAGGCTTTCACCAAGATGGGGTGTTTGCCAGGCCAGACTTGTGGCTGCCCGACTAGCATCCCCAGCCTGTGCCTGAGATCAGGGTCTCGCCTTTGATAAATAAGCAAGCCTCCACGCGGATCCACGCAGCAACAGTGGGTGCCGGGGAAGGTTCTCCAGCTTTTTCAGAGTGTACCTCCTACTCCAGGAGCCCTGTGCTACCTGGCCGATCACAAAGGAGGAACCCTACGCTTCCACACGGGCCTGCCTGCTGGTATCTGGCAAGGAGTGAGCCCCTGCCTGCCTGCTACCTCCATCCACTCCTATACTGACAGCACGGTCACAGTTCTGGTAAAAGGGTGGCCTGGGCTCCGAGGTGGCCTGAGCAGTTCAGGAGACTGGTAACTTGACCCCGGGCCTTTTTCTTCCAGGTACCACACTAAAACTGCCCAGGGTGGCAACCGCTGAGACCTTTGCCAACGTGGCCTGGTAGCAAAAGCAGGGAAGAAAGACCTTGGTAAAGTGGAGGGCAAATGCTTCCTCCCCCATCAACTCACTGAGTAACTCACCCTGGGCCTGACCCGCCTCAGTTTCTCTGCCCGCAAAACAGAACCGATCGTTCTAGAAGCAAAGTGAGCAGTATCCAACAATGATGTGTAAGGATGCAATACCCAAGAAAGTTGAGTCTGACCAGAGTGCTGGGCCAGATACCCGCCGGGGCGCCCCATGAGGATGGAGAGAGAGATGCGAAGGAGCAATCGAACCAGACAGCACCGCATCTCCAGGACGCGACCCGCTCTGGCCTGGGGCAAGAACTTAAAGTCATCCCTTTGCGGTACCTGTCGGAGACACTCGGTGCCGTACAGTCGCGCGGAAAAACTGCAGCTGGGTCCCGCCAAGCCGGGAAAGGCACAGCAGCTCCGGGCTCACGCTTCGGAGAAGAGACGCGCAGCGCCCCGGGTGCCAGCCCCTCTCCCGGCCACACGCCGAAAGAGCGCGGAGCCCCTGGACGCCCGCGCCCCACCTGCCCGCGCCAGGCACCCGCGCGCGGCCCCAGCTTTGTTCGCAGCAGCCCGCGGTGTCGGTCGCCGCGCGCCCCTTTCCCGCCACCTGGCCGTGCAGCGCCCTCGGCCGGCGCGGGGCCGACTCCCGAGCTTACCTGCGGGGGCTGCGGCGTCGGGTCGGCCGCGAGACGGGGCAGCCTCGGCTCAACTCGGGGGCCGCTCGCGCAGCCGCCCGGTACTCCTCATCGGCGGCCGGAGCCTGCCCGCCCGGAGTGCCCGGTCTGCCCTGATGGGCGCTGGGCGCCCGGAGCTCGGGCTCGGCCGCAGGCGACGCGGGCTCGGGGCCCGGGGAGACGCGGGGTCCCCGTCGTCCGTCCGGGCGCCGCTACCGGCCTGGAGCGCGGGATCCCGGGAAGTTGCGGCCCCGAGTTGGCGGCGCGGTTGGTGGCCACGGCTCGAGTGCAGCGCCGGCGCGGGGCGCGCAATCCCGGGGCTCCGCCGCCTGCGCCCCGCCCCGCGCCGCCTCCCCGCCCCCCGCAGCCCGCGGCCGCGCGCGACGCCCCTCCGGAGGGCTCCTCCCCGGCGCCGGACCGGCCCCCGCACCTGCCTCCAGCGCCGGGGACTCCGCGCCCACCAGCCCGCAGGCTCTGCCGGGACAGAGCACAGCAGCCTCGCGTGGACGTGGAGTGCGGACGCGTGACTTACCGTACTCTTTGGACTCCGAAGCCACAAAGCGACCCGGGAACTATGTCCACTCTGCAAACCCTGGTCTCCCCTTCTCGGTCGGGACACTTCATAAAGCACCCACACAGGCAGGACTCGGATGCCTGGATTGTTCTAGAGGGAAAGCTTCTGCACGGACTTAGGGCTGGCTGGGTTGTTCTCCCGATAAACATGAGGCACATAAAAGGACCCTGCTGTTAGTAGCCTGCAAAGGTCACTAGAGGCCAGTGTTTGGCCTTAGCTCAGACCAGAATTTAAACACTTTTATGGCGGTTCCTGTGGTCTGTTAGTCTGTTACCTCACAGTGAGCTGCCCAAAGAACCGGGAAAGGTGAAAAGCGTTAGTAGAGGCTTTGGGGAGGCCAGGCCTCCAGCTGGTGGCAGGAGCCTGTCCTAGACCCTGGTTACAAGGCTCCTACCGAAATCACATGACTTCAGGCTGTGAGTTGATTACCCTCCTGGAGAAATGGCCTCTGAATTCAGTGCAGTCAGGAGAAGGAAACACCAGTAATAATCAAAGACTGCTTTTGACCTGGAAACCAACCAAGGTGACAGATGCCCCTTTCCGGGGTCAGGAGCAGCAGAGAAGTTCCGGCATTAAAGAGACCAGGAACTCACCACACTGATGAGGTGAAAGAGCTGTTGTTTGGGGTTGTTGGGGAGGGGGCTCACAACAGGAAGAGTTAAGAGATATTTGTAGCAAGTGACCCCCTATTGGAGAGAGAGACTGTTGGAATTGGGGCAGCAGCCCAGGCACCCCGCGACGTTTCTCATTTGGGAGTGAATGTGGTTTCTGAGCCAATAAACCAATGCCTTATGATTTTTATGGGACCTTGCCCTCTCAGGGACTCTAGTTCGAGGCTATTTCCTTGGGGACACATGGGACAAGGGAGAGAGCTGTAGCAGGCCTTTCCTTTTGGGCCACCAACCAGCTCCTAAATCATGACATAGAGGCTTCTTATTAGTTATGAATGCTCAGCCTAGCTTAGGCTCATTTCTTGCTAGCTCTTATAACTTAAATTATCTTGTTTCCTCTTCATCTACGTTTTGCCTCAGGGCGTTTTACCTTTCTTTACTTCTGTGTATCTTACTTTCATGTCTGGCTGGCTGGTGGCTGCCTGGGTTCTGACCCGGGGCTTGTCCCTCTCTCTCTCCTCCTAGATTTCTCCTCCTACTTACTCTCTCTGCCTGCCAGCCCTGCCTATCCCTCTCCTACCTAGTTATTGGCTGTTCAGCTTTTTATTAGATCAATCAGGCGTCTTAGGCAGACAAGGTGAAACAACTGTAACACATCTTAACTTAATTAAACAAATGCAGCATAAACAAAAGTAACAATCTTTGCCTAGTTGACGCTATATTCCACAACAGAGAGCTGTCTAGAAAGGGCAGAAAATCTGAGTCTGCTTTGTGGAGTTACAAACAGGCCCCACTATTTCCCTCTAGTGAAGCATTTGTTCTGGTGGGGAGGTGGGGTGGTCACAGCTCTGTGGAAGTTAGAGGAAGCCTGATTCTGGTGACTGTAATCACTCCAGAATGCTACCTGGGAATGGAACCAGAATGCAGTGTGGGGTTCAATTCATGAGTTCTCAGATCAGCAAGTTTAAAGACTAGAGAAACAGATGTGGGGACGCAGACCTCTAACTAAAAGAGCGCACAGGGTCACTTTGCTTGGCTCCTCGCTGTCAACAGGGTCACTTTGCTTGGCTCCTCGCTGTCAACAGAGAGGAGGCGGCTCCAGCCAACTGTCCAGCACATCCCCCCACTCTCTTCCTTTGTTCAAGATATGTCAAATAGTGGCCCCTGTGGGAAGATGCACATCCTGAGTGGGCTGCATAGCCTGGGCCATGTTCTAGAGAGGTCTACACAGCACCTGTACCCCAGAGTCAAGACTGGTAAGAAGTTCTGTTCTACATTGGTTGTCAATCTGGCAGGATCTAGAACTGCCTTGGAGACAAATCCCTGGGCACATCTGTGAAGGATTTTCTGGGTTAGGTTAATTGAGGGAAAAGACTCACATTAAATGATGGAGAGAATAAGTAGGAGAGAGCAAGCTGAACACCAGTGTTCATCACTCTCTACTTCTTGACTGTGGATGCAGTGTGGCCAGCCACTCAATCCTTGCTGTCGTGACTTCGCAACCATGATGTCTGTCTTAGGGTTTCTATTGCTGTGAAGAGACACCATGGTCATGACAACTCTTTTTTTTTTTAAGATTTATTTATTTATTTTATGTGTATGAGCATTCTATCTGCATATATGACTTTATGCCAGAAGAGAGCATCGTATTCTACTATAGATGGTTGTGAACTACCATGTGGGCTGGGATTGAACTCAGGACCTCTGGAAGAGCAGCCAGTGCTCTAAACCGCTAAGCCATATCTCCAGTCCATGACAACTCTTATAAAGGAAAACATTTAATTGAGGTACTTTCTTACAGTTCAGAGGGTTAGTCCATGATCATCACAACAGGAAGCAGGGCAGTGTGTAGGCAGACACAATACTGGAGAAGGAGCTGAGAGTTCTTACATCTTGACCCACAGGCAACAGGAAGTGGTCTGAGACACTGGGTGTGGCTTAAGCCTCCACAGGGACACACTTCCTCCAACAAGGCCACACCTACTCCAACAAAGCCACACTTCCTAACAGTGCCACTCCCTATGAGCTTATGGGGGCCATTACATTCAAACCACCACAATGACCAAAATAAACACTTTTTCTATTAAGTTGCTTTTGTTAGGATATTTTCAGCACAGAAAAGGCCACTGTCCTCACTCCCCCCTTTTTTTGGTGTTGTTCACTTCTCCCAAATCAAACATTATTGTTAGTATGTGAGGTTTAAAATGAAGGGGAAGAGGGTCAGGAGCAATGATGCACGCTTTAAATCCCAGCACTCAGGAGGCAGAGGCAGGTGGATCTCTGTAAGTTCAAGTCCAGCCTGGTCTATAAAGTGACTTCTAGTCCAGCTAACACTACACAGTGAGACTCTGTTTCAAAAAGACCAAATAATAATATAAAATAACAAATAAAAAGAAGAAAGTGTAGCTAAAGTTTTCCTGCCTGGCCCACAGTCAGGACAAATCTCTCTCACCCACCAGTCCCACAGCCGCTCAGACCCAACCAAGTAAACACAGAGACTTATATTGGTTACAAACTGTATGGCCGTGGCAGGCTTCATGCTAACTGTTCTTATATCTTAAATTAATCCATTTCTATAAATCTATACCTTGCCACGTGGCTCATGGCTTACCAGCATCTTCACATGCTGCTTGTCATGGCGGCGGCTGGCAGTGTCTCCTTCCTCCGCCTTCCACTTCCCAGAATTCTCCTCTCTCCTTGTCCCGCCTATACTTCCTGCCTGGCCACTGGCCAATCAGTGTTTTATTTATACAGAGCGATATACAAGGCAAGAAAGGACAAGTTTGGGGTCAGCTTGGGCTACAGAGAGATCTTGTATCCAAAAAAAGAAGGGAAGGAGGGATGGGGAGGGGGGAGGAAGGGAGGGAGGCAGAGGGAGGGAAAGGAAGGCAAGCAGAGGAGAAAAGAGGAAATAATAGCTGATCCCACAGGAATGTTTAATGACCCTGGCTCTGATTACTGAAGAAACTGTCCTCAGCACTCACAAGCCGACAACCACACTTGGGAGTCTCTCTTCTAAGCCAGAACAACTGGAGAGGACAGGGAGACTCCTTAGCTCTTGGGGGCTTTCTTGGGTTCTCTAGTTAGTGTATCCTTAGGTCAACTGTCACCAGACCCAAGGCCACGAGGAAGAACTTTGGATAGTGTCGAGTCTCTGTGCAGACAGAACACCTTGGTGTGGTAATCCACCAGGCCTACAAAGGCTGCTCATCTGGACCAATGCAAAGGGTTTGTTCAGGATGCACAGACAATATCCCCTCCCAGGAGGTGGTGGAGGAGCTGACCATGAGCCTGCGGGACTATGCAGGCAGGACTATGAGGCAAAGCTGATGGATGGCCTTCAGTACAACAGCTGTTCTGCAGTCCCTGTCCCCAGTGCACATGGTCTAAAGCATCCGTCTCCTGCTGGCTCTTTAGGTCTGGCATAGAAACTAGTGTTTTTCTAAGAATCAGAGTTTTCAAAACTGGTGGATCTGACACAATATTCATACACCACGCATGGACTACCCCAAACTCCCAGTAGCTGGGACAATTTGGGGCATGTTGAGTAAGTTGGTTCTATTTGCATACATTCCAGCAGTATATATGTTAGTTTCTCTCTGTCACTGAGATAAAATACCCTGTTGAAGCAACTTCAGGGGAAGGTTCATTTTGGCTCACGGTTCCAGAGGGCTTATCGCCCATCATGGTGGAGAAGGCGTGGTGAGGCCAGCCATCACACTGCATCAGCAGTTCGAAAACAGACAAAGCAGGAAGTAGGGCTGAGCTATGGAGGGTAAGCCTGGGGCTGGAGAGATGGCTCCTCGGTTGAAAGCGCTCACTGCTCTTGCAAAGGACCTGCATTCGGTTCCCAGAACCCACATGGCTGCTTCCAAGCACCCATAACTCCAGTTCCAGAGGATCCAACACCCTCTGGTGGTCTCTGCAGGTGCCAGGCATGTATGCAATGTGCACACAGGCAAAACACACACATAAAATAAAAAATAAATGAGTCTTAAGCAAAGAAACAAAAGCTCAAAGCCCACCCTCCTCTGGTGTACTTCCTCCCAGCAAGGCTTTGCCTCCTGAGGCACTCACAACTTTCCCAAACAGTAATATCAAATAGGAACCAAATGTTGAGACATATTAGCCTATGGGGGACATTATACCTCTTGTGCCAGTTGGCTCATGGGCATCTCATGATGCAAAATACGTTTAGTCCAACTTCAGAAGTATCTTCTGAGACTCAAGGCAATCTCTTAACTGTGACCACTTATAAAAACAAAACAAAGAAAACCAAATTGCATACTTCCAACAGACATTTGCACAAAAGAGAGGGATGGGAACATAGCCTGGCAAGACTGGGCCAAAGCATGGCTGAAACCCAGCGGGGAAAACATCAATGATCTCACTCCATGTCTGGCATCTAGGACTTCTAATAAATCATCTCAGCTCCAAAAGGCTGACATGACTCTGCCCCTCCAACATACATGTCTCACTTGGACTAACTCCACTCCCTGCATCCAACTCTCCTTGGCAGACATCCCATGACTGTGGCATGTCCAACATCTTGGGGTTATATAACTTCATATAATGGGGTTATATAACTTCATATAATGGCCTCTCAGGGCCGCCTCATGGGGACTTCAATCCTGTCATCCATTGTCTGAAACTGGAATAAGAATCCATGACTCCCTCAATCTTGCTTTTTTTTTTTAATGCCTACAAAACCAATGCCAGGTAGAAAACTTCCTTAGGTAGTTGCTTCCTAAGAGCAGGAAACCCTTTAGGATCACTCCTTTCATAAGCTGGGCCTTTAGTGGGCAGGGTTTTGCCTTCAGGTCACCTTTTCTACTAGTCCAGTGCAGAGCAGGAGGTCACTCCTTAACCATGCCAACCTCTTTAACAAGTACACCTCCCTTTTCAGCATGTGTCATGGCCGCAACCTTAAAATCCCTAGTGCTCTTTTTTCTCCAAACTATATATATATATATATTTTCTAAGAATCAGAGTTTTCAAAACTGGTGGATCTGACACAATATTCATACACCACGCATGGACTACCCCAAACTCCCAGTAGCTGGGACAATTTGGGGCATGTTGAGTAAGTTGGTTCTATATATATATATATATATAATTTCTTTCTGCCTTACTATTGCTCTTTTCCATCATAGACCTGCATAAGAATAATAGGTAGCAGCTGTGCCCCAGTCTCAATGCTATTCTGTCTCAAAATTTCCTGCCAAAGATATTGGTTCTGTATTTGTTAATTCAGTTGCATACAAGTTCTCAGGACAAGGGTAGAATGCAACCAGACTCTTTATCAAAATAGAATCTGAATGGCCTCTATCCCAGTGCCTGCCAGAGTCCTTGGTCTTCTCTGAAACTCTGAGCCAAGTCTCTACTGTTTCCATTCTCTGAAACTGGAATAAGAATCCAAAAATGTTTTGGTCTTCAGAACATCACATTGAGCTCTGCTTTTGGCAGTCAAGGACTTTCTTAGCCTAGAATTGCAAATGCTCCTGTATCCCTCCCATAAACATAGACCTATTCCAAAGCCCATGTACCACACGGTCAGGTTTATCATAGCAACAACCCTACTCCTGGCACCAGTTTTTGTCTTTGTTTCTCTTCTGTTGCTGTGATAAAATACTCCTGCAAAAACAAGGAAAAGGGTTCATTTTGGATTGAGTTTGCCGTGTTGGAGAAGGCATAGTAGCAGGAACATGAGACTGGCCCACCACGTTACATCATCAGTCCAGAAGCAGAGATAGAACAGGAAGTGGAGCTGGGTTATAAAACATCAAGGCCCGCCCTCCAATGACATACTTCCTCCAGGAAGGCTTCACCTCCTTTCACAGCTTTCTCAAACTGCACTACCATCAAGAGACCATGTGTTCAAACACATGAGTGTATATTGGCTATTTCATATACACACCACAACACTATAGAAGAAAATTCCTCTAGCATGCATTTTTACCTGGCTCTGTCTCTGTGAGGGGAAAAATTCATACTCTGATGCCGGAGGCATGAAGGAATTTTTGATATGAGCAGAGGAGGATAAATTAGTGGTGGGTTTGCGAATTCGACATATACAGTGAGCTCAGCTGGTGCAAACTGCTTTTTCATGTCCGTGTGTACTTTAAGAACTACCCAAAGATAATGTCCTGTTCATCTTGCTCAAGAGTTTTGTGATCACCTCTCCTCAAGAGAGAGGTCAGCTGGAGGCAGCTCATGTGGGGATCTACATTCCTGCCTATGTGATCACAGGCAGGCCACTGATCTCACTATGCCTTGGCCTCCTCATCTGAAAGACAGTGGTGGTCAGACCCTGCCTTGTGGAACAGGAGGCTTCTGTCCATCCGACAGTGCTAGGGAAGCACACTGTCTCCTTCAGGCAGTGTGTACACAGTGCACTCAGATGGCTCCGCTGTTAGTAGACCTGGTTTTCTATTTGCCCAGTCTAACATTGCTTTTTGTTCTTGGATGCCTGGATTTTAATTAATTAATGTGTGTGTGTGTGTGTGTGTGTGTGTGTGTGTGTGTGTGTGTGTACAGATGTGCTACCATGTAATTGTGGCCATCACGGAGCAATTTGTGGGAATTGGTTCGCTCCTTCTACCACAATGGTTCTTGGGGATCAAACTCAGGTCATCAGGCTTGGTGGCAAGCACTACTCCTGAGTCACCTCCCCAACCCAGAATACCTGGAACTTAATCCCCATTTCTCTTCTCCCAAAAGAACCATACCTTGAATGAATTAGTGTTCCATGCCTATCTAGAATGAAGCTGTGGAAAGTGTCATTAAAAACTGGCAAAACTGGATACAGCTGCTAAGAGGCTGGGAATGGCTTCATCCCCTCCTCATTTGTCATAGAGAGAAGATGGGGAGTGAACACGACCCTGTAAGCCAACTGCCCCACCACTGGACAAAGATAAGGCATTATCTGGAATGGGGGTTGGCAAGATATGCTATCTCCCCACCTCTAACCCTCAAACTCTGCCTTTGGGTAGACTAGGGATGATGTCTCATATAGTCCAGGCTGGTCTCAAACTCACTAAGTACCCAAGGATGGTCTTGAACTCCTGATCCTCCTATCTGTGCCTCTTGAGTATGTGGGCATAATGGTCAATCTTGGATGTCATCTTGAATGGACCTGGAGTCAAGACAAGGCCCTGGGCACACATGTGAGGGAGTTTCTTGATCAGGTTATCTGAAGTAGGAAGACCCACCCTAAATGTGTGGTGCCCTCTGGTGGCAGCCAGATAAAAGGGGGCCCAAGGTTTGCTTTTGCCTCATTGCGTTCACATTTTGCTGGTGGGCTCATCTACTCTGTTGCTGTGGCTGCAGCTGCTGCTCTAGGACATTTCTTTGCCGGGACTTGAACCCAGCTAATTCATTCTTCCAACATGGACCAAAGACCAGTGGCTCTCCAGGAATCCTTCGGGCCTAAAACACCAGACGAGGACTGCTAAGGCATCCAGCTGGACTCATGGAATAAACAGTTACCCGTTCTTGGCTCTTCAGTATGAAGGCAGCGATTGTTGGACTACACACAGTGAGTAAGCCAATCTAATAAATCCCCTTTTAATTTTCATCCTATTGATTCTTTTCCTCTAGAGAACCCTGTTAAAATACCTCTGTCCCCTTTTCTATTATCTCCAATGATGTGTTCCACTCTGAGGGGCACTAGGAGGAACAGAAGCAGGTGTCCGTCCCTATGGGGCTGGCAGCCAGAACAGAAACAAAATTGGCACCAGATGCCCCCGTCAACGCTCAGGCACCAGAGTCCCAGCCAGGATCTCTCGTCCCTTCCTGAGCAGCTGGCTCACCTAAGCAGGTCACCTTCCTTCTCCATGCTTGCTGAAGAGCACAGGCTATATCATGCCTCAGACTAAACAAATATGATTGGGTCAAGGGAGATGGAGCGAGACGGGCGGGGGTCTGAGTTGAAAACCATGACTTTGAGACATGTGCATTCAGTTTTGAATGTCAGTAGGGTCATTAAGTACTGACAAGAAAGAGAAACCAGGAACGCGGTTGCAGCGCCTGAAGGTTGGAGATGTCGCTGATAAGCCAAGGGCCAGGCTGCCAAGGGTCAGGGAGGGAGCACGTGCAGATAATGCCCACCCATTTAAGAAGGGGAGAGGGGGAGTCAGAGGGTCACGGGAGGGTCATGGGAAGTGCTCTCCACAATGAGGATGTTGTGGATGCTGGAGAACAGGGGGAAAGTGCGAGGCGGAGCTGGGAGCAGCCGACCCGGAAAGGAAGAGGCAGCCGCCCTGCTCTGGGAGTAGAGGGGCTTCAAAGCCCCTCCCGCCTCTCTCTGAGGAAGCTGTTCTTACCCACAGGGCAGGACCACCTTGGGAGAGGCTGGCAGGAAGAGCCATGAGTGTGGCATGGAGGTAGCCTCCAGCTGAGGGGTCACTCTGCTCCTGGGGAGAGCTGGCCTGTGTGAAAGACACTGCTATGTCAGGGGACAAAGGGCGCTTCCAGGTCACGTGTTCACTGATAGTTCTTTAGGGAGCAATGATGGGTTGAATTACTGGCTTAATAGGAAGGAAAATTAAATAAAGTTTCCCAGGCTGTGCTTGGCCTTCTGGCTGCTGGCATCTGCAACTTCTAAGTCCCCACATGTCCTGCTCCTTAGACCAGTTTGAGACCCAGCACCTGGGTCCCACGGGTCTAGCACTCCGGAGAGCAGAGAGGCCTCATGGGTCCCAGCAATCTCCCTTGTTCACCGCCCAGCAATGTGCTGAGCAGTGAGCAGAGCAGTGCCCTCCACCTCCTGTTAGAGACGGGCAGGTACCCAAGACTCAGTCCCGAAGCTGTCTTGGGGTTCTGTCCTCACTAACTTGTGTGGAACTGTGCTAACAAAGGTGGTAAGGGGACCCACAGGTGACGCAAACCCCTCAAACCCACAGTTTGTCTCTGGACCTGTAATCACCATCAAAAGACTTGGTCCTCTGTGAGCTGAGGGCTTTGCAATACAATTCCTACCTGAAACATTTGTCTAGGTGGAAAAAAAAAAAAACAATTTGGGTTGAGGGATGTTGAGACAGGGTTTCTCTGTGTGGCCTGGGCTGTCCTGGAACTCTCTGTGTAGTCCAGGCTGGCCCCAAACTCACAGAGTGTCCTCTGCCTCTGCTTCCCAAGTGCTGGGATTAAAGGAGTGTGCCACCATACCCAGCTCTGCTTTGTTTTATTTTGATTTTTTATTTTCAGAATTGTAATATAATTAGATAATTTCCCCTTTCTTTTCCTCCCTCCAACCCCTTCCGTGTATCCTCTCTTCTTGCTCTCTTTCAAATTCATGGCCTCTATTTATTTAGTGTTTTCTCTCTCTCTCTCTCTCTCTCTCTCTCTCTCTCTCTCTCTCTCTCTCTCTCTCTCACACACACACACACACACACACACTTCCTAAATGCATAAATGAAACCTGCTCAGTCTATATTCTTACATTTATTTTTAATTTTTAAATTATTGTTTTACATTTTGAAATTTTAATTACATCATTACCGCCTTCCCTTTCTCCCTCCCAACGCTCCTACATGCGCCCTTGCTCTCTTTCAAATGCATTAATTGTTGTTACATACATATATTCCCACATGCCTAAGTACAGTCTGCTCAGTCTGTGTAATGTTTCTTGTCTGTGTGTTTTCGAGGCTGACCTGTTCGGTATTGCTAACACGAATGTGGAAAAGCCCAGGAGGCCTCAGCCCTACACCAAGAACTACAGGTAATGATATAATGTGATTGTCAGGAGATGGCAGCCAGTGAGTGTGCATCATTCATGGCGACAGCCAGTTCCGATATTTCAACGTTCAGAATCAGTTCGAGACTCTTTGCTCACTGTCCGCCCTGATTCGCTGGCATTTTTGACTCTAGTTTTCCAAGTTTCTGGCTCCCAATGTGTAACTAAGTTTCGAAGTTTTCCTTTTTTTTTTAATTTAATTTTTTTTCATTTTACATACCAACCACAGTTCCTCCTCCTTCCCCTTCTCTTGCTCCCCCCACCCCCTCCCTCCTGCCCCACCTCCCACCCACTCATCATAGAGGTTAAGGCCTCCCTTGGGGAGTCAACACAGGCTTGCATACCAAGTTGGGGCAGGACCAAACCCCTCCCGCTGTATCAAGGCTGAGCAAGGCAACCTACTACAGGGAATGGGCTCTAAAAAGCCAGTTCATGTACCCAGGATAAATCCTCGTCCCATTGCCAGGGGCCCCACAAACAGAACATGCCACATAACTGTCACTCACATTCAGAGGGCCTAGTTCAGTCTCATGCAGGTTCCCCAGACGTCAGTCCAGAGTCCCTGGCCTTCCACTAGCTCAGGTCAGCTGACTGTGTGGGTTTCCCCTTCATGATCTTGACCCCCTTGCTCATATAATCCCTCCTCCCTCTCTTCAGCTGAACTCCAGGAGCTCGAGCCAATGTTTGGCTATGGATCTCTGTATCTGCTTCCATCAGTCACTGGATGTAGGTTCTATGATGACAATTAGGGTAGTCACCAATCCGATTACAGGAGAAGGCCAGTTCAGGGACCCTCTCCACTATTGCTAGGAGGAGTCTTAGCTGGGGTCATCCTTGTGGATTCCTAGGAGTTTCCTTGGCACCAGGTTTCTCCCTATCCCCATTAATGGCTCTCTCTATCAAGATATCTCTTTCATTGCTCTCCCTCTCCGTCCCTCCCCCAACTCATCCATTTTGATCCCTCATAAATCTCAAATGGCCAAAGGACATTTAAGGAATTGCTCAACAACCTTAGCCATTAGGGAAATGAAAATCAAAATGACTCTGAGATACCATATCACACCTAACAGAATGGCCAAGATCAAAAACACTGATGACAGCTTATGTTGGAGAGGGTATGGGGTAAGGAGAACACTCCTCTACTGCTGGTGGGAATGCAAACTCGTACAGCCACTCTGGAAATCAGTATGACGGTTTCTCAGAAAATTGGGAATCAAACTACCTCAGGACCCAGCAATATCACTCTTGGGCATATACCCAAAAGATGCTCAACAATACCACAAGGACACTTGCTCAGCTATGTTCATAGCAACATTATTTATAATAGCCAGAACCTAGAAAAAACCTAGATGCCACTCAGCCAAAGAATGGATAAAGAAAATATGTTACATTTACACAATGGAGTACTACTCAGCAGTTAAAAAAAAAAAACAATGACAACATGAAATTTGTAGGCAAATGGATGGAACTAGAAAAAATCATCCATTTGGTTGGGTGAAGCAACCCAGACCCAGAAAGACAAACACGGTATGTACTCACTCATAAGTGGACATTAGATGCAAAGCAAAGGATAACCAGAGTACAATCCACAACCCTAGAGAAGCTAGGTAAAAAAGAAGATCCTAAGAGAGACACGAATGGATAGCCCCAGGAAGGGGAAATAGATGAGATCTCCTGGATAAACTGGGATGGGGGGTAGAGGAGAGGAGTTGGGGGAAGTTTTGCAGTTTTTATTACCCCTTGAAGTTGTAAAATATGTTGGTTAGCCAGGTGTGGTGGTTCACACCTGTAGTCCCAGCTACTTGGGAGGCTGATGCAGGAGATTCACCTGAACCCAAGAGCTTAAGATCAGCTTGAGCAACACAGTAAGAGCCTCTAGGCTGGAGAAAATAGTGAATGATGGAAATGACCCAGAGACACAGCAGCTGGCTGTGGTGGTAATTGCAGCAGATTGCCCCCTTCCTGGTAGCCCTTGCTCAAGGTCCACGCACTGGCCATAACAAACAGAGCTAAAGATGGAACTCAGAAAAGAAACAGAAATGTAGCCAGTAATTTTCCTTTCCTTTCAAGCTTCACATATGGTCCCAGTGCCCTTGATTCCAGGAGAACTGTGAGCGACAAATAGTACTGGGTTTTTAGGCTTAGTTGTGTAGAGGGGGGCAGTAGAGGAGAGGCCGGGCAAGAGACAACTAGCCTGGAGGCCGGCTAACCTCACCCTCAGCAAAATGCTAAAGTTCTCTTTCATGTCCAGCCTCCAAACTCCCGCTCTAGGGCCCTCTTCACTTTTTTCATAGCCTGGTGACATCCTAGCTCCTGTTTCCTTCTTGGTGGCTGAGTGATTTAAGTACGGTTTTCTAGAGGCAAAAATATGAGATCCTCAAAAGGTTGCTATGGGGTCTCCCTATAGTATCCAGACAGACTGAGGTTGCCACGGGGTCTCCTTATAGTATCCAGACAGACTGAGGTTGCCATGGGGGTCTCCCTGTAGTATCCAGACAGGCCTCATATTCATAGGCTCAAACCATCCCCCTGTCTCAGCCTCCCAAGTGTTGGGAGGAACACTACCAAATGTTAGCCAGCATGTTTTCCATGTGATTGTGTGTTGACATGAAGGATGTGGAATGGTACTGCCCCCACCCATGACCTGCAGGAGAGTCAGGACACCTCAGGACCTCAGTGTGTAATTGTGACCTCATTTTATAGGGGAAAACCAGGGTCTGAGGGGGCTGGTCATCTCACCTCCCATTAGCCAGGTAGAGAGATTCAGGACATCCTGGCTGCCTTAGGGAAAACCTTGTCTGGATTTGCCAAGACTAGAGGCAGTCCCCCACTCTCCTTTCTAGAAGCTATCAGCCTACTGTGGGGATAAGAAACTCTTGGGCTCTGACACTGTAGTTGTGAACTAAGAAGAACTGAAAACCAGAGAAGTGTGTGAGACCGAGTGCTCTCCATATGTACTCCATTTAAATTCAAAGCAGCCAGGAGACCCGTTTCCCATACTAAGGCTGGAGAGAAGGGTGTCCTCTAATGCTGACCTTAACTCTACTTCCAGGCTTGCCTTGATAATGATGTCATTTCCATGTGGTACTTGGAACCCCAGGAACAGAGCTCCTGAGTCTGTGACAGGTCAAACCCTGGAAAAATGGCCTCTGAGAGCTGAGAGTGCAGCTGGGTGGGAGGGGAGGGGTTGCCTGCTCTTTGTTAGTCTCCCCCTTTTCTACCTCCAGAAAGCTATAGAGAGGCGGCCAAAGACCCCCAACAAATCCCAAGACAGGGAACTCCCTCTAGTGGCCCAATGGACCCACTTGTTGATGGCCCCAGGAGTCAGTCCAGAAAGGGAAGAGGCGAGAGTTGGATGTCAAGTTGGGCAAAAGAGAGTCTGGCTCACTTTTAGATGGGTAAAGATCAAGGCAGGGACTTGACCACAGATCAAGAGGTCTGGGGTTGTTTGAATGAGAATGGCCTCCACAGGTTTATACGCTTGAGTACTTGGTACCCCCAGCTGGTAGAACTGTTTGGGAAGGATTAGGAGGTGTGGCCTTGTTGGAGGGGGTATGTCAGTATGTCAATGGGGTGGGTTTTGAGGTTTCAAAAACCTATGGCCAGCTCAGGCTGCTTCCTGCCTGCGGATAGGAGGCAAGCTCTCAGCAACTGCTCCAGCGCCATGGCTGCCTGCCTGCTGCCATGCTCTCCACCATTATGGTCATGGACTCTAACCCTCTGACACTGTAAGCCCTAAATAAACTCTTTCTTCTATAAGTTGCCTTGCTCATGGTGTCTTCTCACAGCAACTGAAAAGTAACTAAGATAAGGTGTTTGCATGCTCACACAGCAGTGTTCGTCATCACAGTCAAGGTGGAAGATTACATCCACTGGTCCACTAATGGACCACAGATTAACAAACTGTGGCATAGCCATACGGTGCTAGATGACTCAGCCATAGGAAAGATAGGGCTTCCGGCTGGAGTGCACAGTGGATCCCCTGGAGATGCCAGCATGTGATTCCATCTATGTAACTTTGCTAGAATAGATAAAGTCATGGTGACAGGAAGAAACATGGCAATTGCCAAGGGCTGGGAGGGAATTTCCTAAACACAGTCTCAGATGAGAATGATTAGAAAGTTCTGGAGATGAATAAATGCATCATAGAGTGAATATACCTAATGATGCTCAGTTATACACTTAACATTTTTAAAATGGTATAGTTGCTATTATATCTGAAATATGTGAAGAAAATTTAAAATTCAACATTAAAAATAAATCCAACTAGGGGGCCAGGGGGATGGCTTACTCAATAAAATTACCAAATACCACACAAGCATGAGGACCTGCATTCAAATCCTGAGCAAACATATAAGAAACCCAGGCATGGTGGCCCATGCCTATAATCCCAGCTCTGGAGGAACAGTTGAGGCAGGATGATTGCTGGAGCTCACTAGCCAGTTAGTTCTGTGGAAGTGGTGAACTCCATATCCAATGATAGATCCTGTCTCAAAAACTGAGGTGGAATAGTGGCTCATGATTCTCTGTAACTCCTGTTCTGTGGGATCCAATGCCTTATTCTGGCTTCTGCGAGCACCGGGCGTTCACATAGCACACAGACATATATGCAGGCAAAATACCTGTATACATAAAATAAAAACGGATAAATTTTAAGAAAAAAAGATGGAGAGCCATTGACCTCTCCCTACACACACACACACACACACACACACACACACGCATGTGTGTGTATGCAACCTCTGCTCAACATGTATACATAACTACATCATATACACATATTTTTTTTAAATTCAAAAATCCAATTATAATCCGAGGAAAAGCCATGAAAAGACATTTTACTGGGGATGATGTATGAATGGCAAACGGCTACATGGAAACACACTCAGAGGGAAACATCACCGAAAAAGAATAGCCTAGAACTCAGACAGAACAGGGCACCCGACAGAGGAATACAGATTAAAGCCAGATGGAGCCCATTCCAGTAAGGGTGTGGAGAAGGTGGGTGCCTTTTGCATAGCCACACTGGATACAAGCCTGGGAAGTTTATATGAATTATTATTTTTTGCAGTCCTGGGGATTGAACTCAGGATCTTACACAGGCTAAGTAAGTGCTCTGTCCCCGAGCCACACCCCAGCCCCAAGCAGTTTCTCAAAAAGCAAAAGAAAGAACTGAACATATATTTACCGTATGCTCATTTAGTTGCACACCCGGACATTTATCACAGAGAAGTGAAAACTTATGCTCATATGCAAAGCGAAAATGGAAAATTCACAGGCATTCCTTTTGTAATAGCCCAAAGTTAAGAGTCCAGCTTCTCCCAGTGAGCAAATGGTGGAGTAAGCTGTGGTATGCCCCCACCGCACCCTGCTACCCATCAAACAGGATGAACCACAAGTGCACAGCGATTTCCACCTCTCCTAAGGGCAGTGTGTGGAGAAAAGCCAGCCCAAATGACCACCAGGTGGAGGGGCTGTCCCTCCCCCCACCCCGACTCCATCCTGACATGCTGTGAAGGTGCAAACCTTTTAACAACGAACAGCCAAGGCTCCACAAAGCCCCCCTGCAACTTGGCGGAGATGGGGGAAGGGACCGGAGGGCAGGCACACATGTCTACCTAGGCCTGAGGCTGCAGCCTCACAGCCATAGGACATTCTCCTCGTGTCTCACCAGTGAGCTACCCACGCCGGATGTGGACATGGCGACCCTCTGGTGCCTTTCTTTTAGGAGTTGATGTGTCTTTGAGCTTGACGGTCTAGCCCTAACTGGAATAGTCTCTGCTGCGCTTAGCCCATCTAGACCCATCCTTCCAGTCTCAGGACGTCATCATTATCTGCAGGTCCTGTCCCAAGGCGCTATCCATGTTTCACACAAAAAAACTTCGGTCTTGAGCTAGCCTGTCACTTGGCGGTAGAGCACACGGGAGCCCTGGATTCACCCCCCAGCACCTCAAACAAGACGCAATGGCAAAACAAATTTAGGGCTCCAGGTAGCACACAGTAGGTGCTCTGTACACCTGCTGGCCTCAGTGGATATTAAACATACGCTAGCTTTACCTCACTAACCAGAGGGCCAATTCCTTAGCTTACTTCTGCCCGAACTCTCAGGAGCCCCTACCCTGGGTTCCGACTCATTTTAAACCAGCCGCTAACATGGCAAGCCAGCGTTCACCCCTCCAGCTGGATGCTAGCCTTCAGCCCATGGTCAGCTCTTCGGATGACACTGTGAGAGGTCCCTGGGAAAGTTTTCCATGCACAGGTTCCGTTCACCTGGGCCTTCGGTTGCTGGGCAAACGCTCTACTGCTGAACCACACCCCTAGTCCCCAAAGTGTAAATATTTCTGATTTTTATTTGCAGATACTGCCATAGGCCTAGTAGCCAGGTGGAGAGAACACGTTTTAAGTTACTTCCGGGTTATTTGTTCTTGCACAGAGGCCATTTCAGAGGTGAGACGTGACACTGAGCATACACCAGCGTTTGCCACTCACGGAAATGCTGCACCCCTGCACAGGGTTACGACCCCAGAGCAGGGACTGAGAGAGACTCTCCGTCCAATCCCCAGAGGCCCATCACTGAGCTTTGAAGTTGCTGGCAGTTCCTGAGTTTGAAAGCTGCACAGTCTCTTTCTATCCACACCAGATGAAGTCAGCTCCTTAAAACGTGAGTGGCTGCTTCCCACAGCAGGTCCCACAGAGATCTCGACTTCCAGCTGGGGCAGAGGGTGATGCTCCTTCGCTGTCATTTCTGGTACGATGGATGTCAGCTTGCTGAAGCTGAGTCAAGGGGGATGGCATCCAGCTCTGCCTGTCACCTCCCCATAGCTGGCCACCTCTTCAGTTGATCTAAGGGGAACACAGTGTTGCTCGCTATGGTCAGGGAGGCTATGGGGCGGCCGGGGGTGGGGAGGGGTGGGGGTGGGGCTACAGCAGAAGCAAGTGTTGCTGTCCCTGTTGGCCACAGCCAGACTGCTCCAGCTCTAAACCTCCTCACTGCTTGGCATGCTTCATTCACTGGTCACGTGGCCTTGAGTACATGCTGTGTCCTCACACAGTGTGGGTCCCAGGAACCTGGCTACGGCTAATGAGAGAATGAAGAAAGGACAGACACACAGACACATGTACAGAAAAGCTGGGATCAGGTGGGCTATGCTCACTCTGATGGAGGAGCTGGAGCACCCCAGAAACTCGTCATGAATGGGAGACAGAGGTATCGCATACAGCTTAACAAGGAGGCTTATGAATAAGGAGGCAGGTCTAACTAACCTTGGCAGGAGCCATCTTTGTAGGGGAGCAGTCCTCAGGACATAAGCATCCTAGGGGAGACAGCACAGCAGAGATTTTCTGCTCACCCTGGTAACATCTGCACTAGAACCAGAGGAAGGCTGTGCCACATCCCTGATACTCACCAGGGAAGGCTTTGCCATGCCCTTGAGTCTCCCCTGGGGAAGGCTTTGCCAGTCCCATGGGTCTGAGACACCAGGGTCCTGGACATGGACATGTCAAGCAACACACACTCAGGACTTTGTACTCTCCCTACAGGTGGACTGCTCGATGTTTCTAGACCCTTATGTCTCAGAGGAAGAGACAGGACATGATTATTGCTGAAAACCTTTCCTACTCTTAACAATCTACAATGGGTTTTCTAGCACATAGACCTGTTCTTCCCAGAACTGGCTGCTTGTGAGTAGGAGATGTGTGCAGTCACTGGGATCCTTCGAGCATGAGGGCAATGGGGCAAATAGTCCGGTTCCACTCACCGGCAAGCACCTCTCTTGGACCTGTTCTACACCAAGTCCCTGTATCCTGTGCTGTCCTCACAGGGAAACAGAAGCATGTGCACACTTTCCAGAGATTTGCCTGAGATGCAAGGGTGCTGAAATAGTGTCCAATTAGCCTGGGCCAACGGGTTGTGGAGAGTGGTGTCTTCTGGGCACCCTGGGGGAAGGATGAGGATCCTTGCATCAGGAATTTTTCATATTCCAGAATACGGGGTCATGGCTGGTTGATCAGAAGACATAAGCAGCCTGGGAGTGGAGCCAGTCCAGCCAGGGTTGGTATAGGACCATGTTTTTCAAACTAAAAAAATAATCTTCTTATTCCAGGAACATATACATGATATTTGACAGTTTATTTATTCATAACCACACAGTGCAATGGGGCTAAACACACGCACAGTGTTGTGGAACCATCTTCAAAGCTGCACCTCAGACTTATATTCTCCCCAGTGGGACTTACAGCCCAGAGATCTTCCTGTCTCAGCCTCCCAATGCAGGGATTGCAGGTATGTGCCAGGACAGTGGGTTTAGGGCCTTCTAAGTACCAACTTCTCTTTCCCTCTCCTCCATCCCTGAAGTGCTTGGGAGTTTGCTTTTCTGCACTTCATGCAGACAGGGTTATATAGTATTTGTCTTTTTGTGTCTGTCCCTTTCACTGAACGTAATGTCCTCAGAGTTCGTCAGTGTTATAGTAGGTGTAAAATTTTTATCATTTTTTTTATGGTGGAGGAAGCATCACTGTACAAGTATGTCACCGTTCATCTCCTGGCCATTGTGGATGATGGTACTGTAAATATGGGTAGGCAGGAATCTCTGAGATTTGCCTTTGGTCTTTTTTGGGGGGACATGCATAGGGGTGGGATTGCTTATGTACAGCATGATCCCATGACTGTTTTGTTTTTGAGGTATACTAACAAGTTGCATCCAGAGAAGATGCAAGGACTCTCAGAGGCGGGAGTTGAGGTGCCCAGGCTTGGAGTCAGAGGTTTAATCCCTCTGACACTGTAGGGCAGGTGAGTCTCATAAGTGGCATAGCTGTCCTGAGCCTCACATGCCTTTCTCTAGCACATTTTCATGGACCAGATAGGATCCTCCAACTGGGTCTTTAGGCTGACAGGCCAATGACTAAACAGACTCAAAGTACACTTTATTCATTGCCAGTGTGCAGTGTGGACACTGATCCCCCAGAGACCTGCAAAGGACTGGGGCTTTCTATCTGGCTCCCCATGAGTCTGATGAAACCTCACAGCAGAGGGGCACATGGACTGACCAAGGCCATTGTGTGTTCTTAGGACTATAGAGGTAGTCATATTAATAATATCTGCTGGGGATGCTGTGAATGTGTTGCTCTGATTGATTGATAAATAAAATGCCGATTGGCCAGTAGCCAGGCAGGAAGTATAGTGTAGGCGTGATAAGGAGAGAGGAGAATTCTGGGAAGTGGAAGGCTGAGTCAGGAGACGCTGCCAGCCACCGCTGCCATGAGAAGCAAGATGTAAGGTACTAGTAAGCCACAAGCCACGTGGCAACTTATAGATTAATAGAAATGGGTTAATTTAAGATATAAGAACTAGCTAGCAAGAAGCCTGAGCCATTAGGCCAAACAGTTTAAATAATATAAGCATCTGTGTGTTTATTTGGGTCTGAGTGGCTGTGGGACTGGAGAAAACTCCAACTACAAACATCCTTCTAACTCTCATTTTTTTTTTTTTTTTTTTTTTTTTTTTTTTTTTTTTTTTTTTTTGGTTTTTCGAGACAGGGTTTCTCTGTGTAGCTTTGCGCCTTTCCTGGAACTCGCTTTGGAGACCAGGCTGGCCTCGAACTCACAGAGATCCGCCTGGCTCTGCCTCCCGAGTGCTGGGATTAAAGGCGTGCGCCACCACCGCCCGGCCTAACTCTCATTTTTAAAGCCCTAGGAGGGCCACTGCGGGATGATACAAAACACTCAAGGCGTGCTTGGTGTAAGGCAGCAAAGGCTGTGTCACAGGTGGCTGGGTGCAGAAGGAGGCATGCATCCCTTTGCAGGGTAGGTAGTTCCTGGGCAATGGGCTGACTATGTCTGTGGGTATGGGAGGGGGCCTAGTGTGGGCTGCAGGGCTAAGACTTCCTATAGTAACTAGAGTTTCCTTCAGTCAGCAATGACTGATGCAAACCTGAAATAAACACATCTTTAAACAAGCCAGTGAGAATTGCAGAAGAACATAAATAGTGGGCTGGTTCAGGAAACTCCTCCACGAACTCGGCCCAGCTGCAAACAGCTGGGACTTATGTCCCAGACATCCAGGAGAAATTCCTTTGTGGCCCTTCTGGGAGTAGATTTGACCTTGAAATCCTCCCTGGCCCACAACCGAGCAGGGAGAAGTTGGGCTTACAGGGCCAGCACTGTTTCCTGGCCCTGACCACTGTGCATGGAGAAAGAGAAGAAACAGTGTGTGTGTGTGTGTGTGTGTGTTAGCAAAGGCAAAAACTAGAGAAAAATAAAGCGAGGCAGTTGCTGGTCAAGGGCTCAGCAGGCATGAGGTGGGACACTGTCTCAGAGAGCCCCTTGGCAGGTAGGTGCCGGGGCAGCGGTGGGAAGGAGAGAGGCAGCAGGCTCTTCTGTTTCCTGATGCTACGACTTGCCACCTGTGCACAGGCGACTGGTTGCCACTGTGAGCCTTCCCTTCCAGCTGCTGCTTCGAGGAAGAGGAATTCACAGCCATGAATTGAATCGAAACCCTGGCTGGAGAGGCAGAAACGAGGGGCTACTTACTCACCTATGAAAGCAAGTATCTGGGAAGTGGTTCTGAAGGTATCCAGAAGGCTCCTTAGGACCACCCAAACCACAGATGGATGTCCAAGGCCTCCGACTCCAGGAGAGTTACACGTTGGTGGCCACTCACAAGCTTTAACAGCATAGCATGGTAGTGTTCCTTCGTATGCAAAAAGGGCCAGCTGGTCCCCAGAAGTCCTAACTAGCCAGAAAGAGCAGCACGGATAGATCCAGGAGCTGAGTCTGTCTCTTCTTGTTCCCATTCTATCTTTTTTTGTTTTTGTTTTTGTTTTTTGAGACAGGGTTTCTCTGTGTAGCCCTGGTTGTCCTGGAAGTCGATCTGTAGACCAAGCTAACCTCGAACTCACAGAGATCCATCTGCCTCTGCCTCCTGAGTGCTGAGATTAAAGGCGTGTGCCACCACCACCCAGCCCCATTCTATCTTTTAAAAAAAATCTAAAGATTCACATTTATTGATGTGTGTGTGACTCTCTCTGTGTACATGTACACATACATGTATGCAGGTGTACAGTAGATCCCCTGGAGCTGGAGTTACAAGTGATTGTGAGCCACCTGGTGTGGGTACTGGGAACTGAACCCAGTTCCTCTGCAAGAGCTGCAAGTACTCAATCACTGAGCCACCTCTGCAGCTCCCCGATGCTGTCTGGAGACACCACTTGTTCTCGACTCAGAGCCCACAGGGGCTAGCTCAGTGGGGAAAATCTATGAATGAGTGGGGCTGAGGGCATAGCACCTCAGTAAAGTGCTTGATGCAGAAGCTTGAGGACCCCAGCTCCACCCCAGCACCCACAAGCATGAGGACCCCAGTTCTACTCCAGCACCCACAAGCATGAGGACCCCAGTTCCATCTCCAGCACCCACAAGCATGAGGACCTCAGTTCCATCCCCAGCACCCACAGGCATGAGGGACCCCAGTTCCACCCCCAGCACCCACAAGCACGAGGACCCCAGCTCCACCCCAGCACCCACAAGCATGGCTATACAAAACCAGGTATGGTATGTGCTGGGAATCCCAGTGCTGGCGAGGCAGAGGCAGCTGTCTTAGCTTAATCAACAATCCTGTGGTTCCCAACGAGAGACCCTATCTCAAAAGGCACATGAGCATGCATGATTCACACAAATACACACACACACATACACACAGACATGCACACATACACACACTCACACACAGACAGACACACACATATACAGACATAGAGACACACATACACACACACACACACACACAGACATGCACACATACACACTCACACACAGAAAGACACACACATATACAGACATAGAGACACACATACATACACACAGGCATGCACACATACACAGACTCACACACAGACAGACACAGACACCACATACACAGATATAGACACACATACAGACACACACATACACAGACACATACACAGACTCATACACTCAAACACACACACAAACACAGATACACGAATACACACACACATACACACAAAACTTTTTCTTTCTTTCTTTCTTTCTTTTTTTTTGGTTTTTCAAGACAGGGTTTCTCTGTGTAGTCTGGTTATCCAGGAACTCGCTTTGTAGACCAGGCTGGCCTCAAACTCAGAGATCGTGAGAACTCAGAGAAGGTGTGCACCACCACTGCCTGGCTCACTTTTTTTTAAAGAGTGAACCGGAATGGCCCCTATTCAGGTGCACAGAGAAGGGGGTGAGGAAGGTACCTGCCCAGGGGAAGGTCGGAGAGGTGGAGCATCTGCAAATTCAATGAACAGAATCACAGGGACCTAGTGGGACAGAGATGTCTTCACGAGTCCTGAGTGTTGGATGGAGAGCAGACATCAGGACCAGAAGCTGGGCTGAGTGAAGCTGGGCCTGGCAGGGCCATGGAGGGAGGACAGTGATGGAGCAGACTTAGGTTGGAGGGAGGTATGACTGTTGGCCCTGTGAAAGCTCCTCTGGCTCTCCCCACCCTGTCCCAAATTGCACAATCGCTGTAGGCTTATGTCTTCATTTTAATTTCCATCCCAGCAGGGGGACTCATTTGCACCCGTGCATCTTGTGCAGTGCCAAGCACGGTTCCTGCACCCACGGAAGAGGCAGCTTGTCTTTGGAGACGGACAGGGAGACACGGGAGTCCACAGAGGTCCAGAGGGCAGGCCCTCTGGCTGTCTCTCCTGATCTTAAGCAATCGTTCCATGGGCAGTTTGGGCCTGTTCTGGGTCTCTCGGAGCAGGCCTCCCCTGCCTTGCTGTGAGTCCTTGAGGCCTGACAGAGGCCCCATCAGTCAAGGCAACTGTAGGAGGGAAATTAGAAAAAGGCATCATGGCCCTCTGGGCTCCAGCTGGTCTGCCCTCGGTTGCCCTGCGGCTTGCTCCCATCCTGCCTTTTCCTCCCACGATTCCTTCTGCGTTAGCTCAGTGTAGCATTTACCCCAAGGAGCACATCCAAGTTGGCAAGAGTCACACATTAAGCCGTTTGCCTTTTAACCAAGTTTATGATTTAAATCTTGTGCTCTTAACACCTTCTTTGCAAGTCTCAGAGGGAAACAAAAATGTTGACCTTGTTTATCCATTTCCTTCTTAACATGCAGACCCTCACTTGGCCCATGCCATTGTGTCGGCACAGCTGCACACAGACGCTGTGTGCACACGTGTGTGAAGGCAGGGCTGCACATGTACGCTGTGTGCACACATGCTCGGGAGAACACTGGTTACATTTCAATCCCTGGCACGTTCCCAGGACATCAAATGAGCCCATGAGGACTGTTACCTGCACTGGATTCTAAGATGTTGCTCCCTCCCCCCAAGGCAGGTTCAGCTTCTTAGAAACCCATGTGGGAATTCCTGGGGGTGGCTGGCAGGACCAGGGGATTGGAGCAGGGGAGGAGAGGAGGCCCCAGATGGCGGGAGCCTCACCCAGGACCCTGAGCACCAGGGTCAGAGCCCAGCTGTCTTCTCCCAAGCTGCTTCTCAGGACAGACAGGTTCCACCTGTGGCTCATCACTACAGCAAGCATTAATGGCAGCTCCACAGTCTGGAGATGGGGGTAGGGGTAGGGGCAGGATTTCCCACCTGACATCAGGAAGCTGGAGCTCAAGCTGGGCCAGCTGTGGGAAAGAACATGCTGGGATAAGAAGCTAGTGGGAAGCTTGAAGGCCTTTTTAATTGCTTGGCAAGCTCAGGTCTGTGCATAGACCCACAGAGGACCCAGGAGAAAGCACAGACCTTGCTTACAGGGGCTTGTGGCCAATGAGGAGACAAGGGTAGCAGAGCAAGCCACAGGTCCTGGAAGGGGAGGGTGGAGATCAAGGCGACCCTCACTCTGAGGCGTCCTCTGCACATTTAAGTCTCTGTAGAGAGCTTAGAAACATCCAAAGAGGGATGTCAACATGCTGAGGCCTGAACTCCATGATGTGATGGCCTGGCCAAAGAATCCCATATTGGGTTCCAGGCTCCCTGGGTCTCATTTGTCACAGTGACTAAGAGCCAGGGCAGGCCGAGTTCCTATTCAGGAGCCCATCCTCACAAATGGGGCAATGGGGCCCAGATGCTGAGGCATGCCCATTGCTATCTGGGCTTCTTCCTTCCTAAAGCAGAAACAACATGGTTGTTGACATATTGTTCCCTTGGTGGGGTCCACACCCAGGGAACTGCAGGAAGGCAGGCCACAGTCACCAGGAGGGAGCCTGGGACACATAAGTGGCTTCCCCTCTCTGGGAAACTTCGTGTTCTAGGCCTTCACTGTCTCATCTTCAGCTGATTTCTCTATTTGGGAGATTTCAGATGGCGAGAGATGGGCCTCGAAGCAGATCTGCTCAGAGAGCGGCACCCTTCCTGAAGGGCAAAGCACACTGTCAGCATCTCCATGGGTTGCCCACGGGTTTCCAAAGCAAGCGTTAGCTCTTAAGTGAATTTAATATAACAAACGACTGTCGGGCGTCACACCTTCTCATTGCTATGTACTTGATGCTTCTCATGCATCCGGTCCCCCTGAGGTTGTGGGAATGGACCACATAGGTAGCACACACTAGGCAAGTGCTCTCCCTCTGAGTCATATCCTAGACTGTGCATCCTCTTGTGTGCATGTTATAAACACGTGAAGCGTGTGTGTGTGTGTGTGTGTGTGTGTGTGTGTGTGTGTGTGTGTGTGTGTGTGGTGTGCTATCTCTATTGTAAAAAAGCACATGGAGGTCAAGGACCTTAAGTGATGTCTCCAAGGTCACACACTTAGTCAGCAGCAAAGCTCAGCTGGGAACCTGCTCTACATTTTAACTCCTTGTGCACCTGCCTTCGTGGTCAAGGTTTCGGCTGGTTCTTTGTCAGCTTAGTAGGACCAGCATTCTGTCTCCGTCTGTCTGCCTCACTTAGGGACCGCTCCGCCTAGCAGGCATGGCCTTGTGGGAATGTCAGCATGCTGCTGTAGGAACAGCTTGGGGGGAACAGCGTTAACAGGGGACCTGGCTCACCGCTGTAGGTGTCCAATGCAGCTGTGGCCGTCTGGGCCACCTGTGTCTTAGTCCACTTTCTGACGCTGTGACGCGATATCGGAGAGTGCATAAGGAATGAGACTGGTTTGGCGGGAAGTCGGAGCGCATGGGGCTGACATCATTTTGTATCTGGTAGGGCCGCAGTGTACATGCTAACATGGCAGAAGACACCATATGGGTGATGGGGTAGTGTGCCAGCTAGGGCCTCTTTCCCCATGGTGGGGTGCCACCCTCACGACCTCACTGAACTCTAATGGCCTTCCAAAAGCCTTACCTCTAAGACCATCAATACAAATCTGGAAGTTTCCCACACATGAACTTTTGGGGCAAATATACCATTGCACCCCAGAAGCCACTGTGTGCTGTGGAAATCGTCAACTCCCAAGATGACCCAGTAGAGGGTGATGTATGTACCAAGAACACTGATGTGGTACTACCAGCCTACATCATTCCTTTCCGGTTAATGCTTAGCCTGAAGATGGCTAGGACCTTAAGTGATTCCCAGGAAATCAATGGTGTCCAAAGCCTAACAACACGAGACCGTGTGACTCATATCCAACCTGATAGTGAGCAGGCCAGCATATGGCCCTGATGCCTCCACCCTTCTGAGGCTGGCAGGAGTCTCTCTGTCTGATGCCACCATCCCATTCCCTAGCCCTGGCCCTATGACAGGACCATGGGCTCTGTGAGGAGCCAGAAAAGCCTGGAAATCCTTTGACAAAGGAGTGAGCCAGGCCTCTCACTAGCTGACTGTGTGGCTCCGGGCTATTTAGCTTGCTTTTGAGCTTCTCTACCAGAGAGGGTAGTGGTGAATACCTGGCAGGCAGTGGCCCCTGTGCTGACAGACGCGGCTTCCCACAGCCTCAGAGTCAGCAAGGTGCTGGCTTTCCAGGGCTGCCGTGCTAGGCACTCTCTCCCCTTCTTGTTTATAGTTTTTCTTATCAACGCTGCAGGGGTGAGGTGCTCCTATTTTATGAGTTTGTGCAGTGTGAACTGGTGACGTGAGGTGTTGTTCGCCCCTGCTGGCCATCATGTCTGGGTCTTGTTCTTCAGCCAAGCAGCGCCTCCTAGGCCCCCAGAGGACACTGGCTAGCCCGGACACCTGTGCACTGTTTTCTTTTTTGCCCACACAACCTCCTCAGCCCCAATCCTGACACTACTAGGGGTCAAATTTGTCTTGAGTGCTGCTGTTCCTGGGTTCCCCCAGCAGCTGGCACTGGGACTAGTCTCCTCCCCTAGCCCAGAAGCAGCCGCAGCTGGGAGAGAACCCACAGAGAGCTCTTGCCACGCCTTTGCTGGCTGGCCTGAGATCCTTGTCTCTTCTGTGCCTCATCTGTGAACTGGGTAACAAGTTCTCCCAAGGAACTGCTGTGGGGATGGGATGCAGCACGCCATCACCAGAGCCTAGCAGACAGCGAACAGGCAGATAGCACCGGTCTTTGTGCCCAGATGTCCCCAATGGCAGTTATGGCAGGGAGCCGAGTGATGGGTACTCTAGAAGCCATTTTTGAACGGGATGCATGGTCCTGGGGAAGAGGATCACGTGTGGTGACTGGGAAAACACAGTAGATATGTGACTCCTGAGGCTGATCAGGGAAACCTCACAGACCTCAGAATAGGGAGCATGGCTTACTAGTGGACCTTGAAAGCTTGACACCCAGTCTCAAGCACCCACTCATGGGCCAATCTCTTTGCAACTATGTCCTGCTCCTTGGCCCTCTCCAACACACAGCTGGATCACTTTAAAGCAGCTCACAGATATGCAGAAGAGTAACCTTGTGCTTTCAAGGAGCTTTCATTAAGGAAAACACAACTATATGTTATCCTCATGTCTGTTTTTATTATTACCATTTAAAAAAATTGTGTGTACCTGCATGGGTTTGTGTGTACCATATGTAAGCTTGTGATCTTGCAGCTAAGGACTGGTCGACAATGGAGTGAATAAGTTAGTTTAAAAAAATGAACGGGAACCCCTGGAAACTGCTGACAAGTGCAGTCTGCTTGTACTTGTGGCTTTATGCTGTGCAGCACAGCATTCATTCTGCTAGTCACATTGTTCCTGCTTCTCATGATGCAACCAGGTGCAGCAGCATGCCTCAGCGGGTGCAGAGGGCCAGGTACTCCTTTGCCTGGCAGTCTGTCTCTGTCGAAACAGCTGCTCTGTCAGGAAAGGGACCTGAAAATGCTTGATTCTCCCGTTTCACAACTCCTACCGACTAACAGCCAAGTGCCATAATTTCCATAGAAGAGAGCGGGGTCAGAGACTTTGGTTTGTGAGATAGTCTCACTATGTGGCCCAGGCTGGTCTCCTCTGAATCTTCCCACCTCAGATACTGGGGATACAGGCATGAGCCACTGTGCCAAGCTCTGCCTGAGTTTCTTCTTCCTTCCTAAGACAGACGCAGATAACAAAGTTAATCAGAACGTGAGCTCTCTAAAATGCCCCAGAACACTTCTTGTGGGCACAAGGTCTCAGGATGTCCCAGAGTGGACAATGACGTCCACAATTATACACGGGTCTCCTGACTCTTCTGGTGTTCGTGATGCACTTGCAGACGCAGCCCACATCTGAGGTGACCATCAGAACACACCCCTGAGGGGAGAATCCCAGTTCTGGCCACACCTGTTCCTCTGCCATCTTGGTGTAAACTATTCTACTCCTCCTGGGTGATGGACACTTTCATAATGTAGTCAGCTCTGCTGTGGACAACCTGCTTGGGAAGGAAAAGGGGGTTGGAAATGGGCTTTGAAAGATAATCAGAGTCGGAGTGGGAAGCTAAGGGTGCGTTCCTGTTGAGCCCAGCCCTGCCTCAGCAGGCCAGTCTGCTGTGGATCTCCCCGAACCCGGAGTACACAGGTTCTAGTCTGCTGCTGGAGATGGCGGAGGACTGCTGCTCTTCTGCTTTCCAGACCATACCCAAGGGCGTGACCAAGCTGGCAGAAACTAAAGAAGGCTGCAGCACACAGTTTTTAAATAAGTTTATAATTTCCTGATGGATTTAGTTCGTGAATAAAAAAGAAAAAAATCAAACAGAGTGTTTACAATAATTACCAAGGCAAAGTTGAACAGAACACAACATCTTTGTAAAGTCATCATCAGGCCGGCAGTTCGACACTAGCAACTGCACGCATGTGCACAGCTGAAGGCGGCAGCCGCGGCTGCTTCACACAAGCCACCAGGCTGCCACCACTGCTACCTACAGGGACTCAAGCTACAGGAAGCCAGTGCCCAGTGTTCTGGGCTCCCACTAAAGTGCAACATGCCTCTTCTGAAGGAGGGGTGTGGGGTAAAGCCCAAGGCCCCATCCTGGAACGGTCTGTTGTGCAAGGCAGGTTTCTGGTCTGCACTGGGCCGCTGGCCCAATGGATGGCATGTGCCTCAGGCAGGACTAGATGCTTTAAAGGATGGATGTAATACTGGTGTGGCAGGGAAGAGGGGCTGGGCTGGTGTGCTCACTGTGGCATAGGGGTGGATCTCCTTGCCTCAGCCTGGCTCACTTCCTTTCTTGCTCTGGCATCTCTGGAGCTAAGGAGGTTTGGGTCTAAAAAGCTTCAAAGGGGAGAATCTAGGATCCGAAGCCAGAGAGAGCCAGGCTCTGAGGGCCATCCATGGCACCGGCCTGCAGGCTCTGAGGGCCATCCATGGCACCGGCCTGCAGGCTCTGAGGGCCATCCATGGCACCGGCCTGCAGGCTCTGGAGACCAGGCCGCCCTGTTGGATGGTCATGATGAAATAGCACCAAGTGGGCAGGAAGAGGTCCTGTGGCCTGGTAGGCAGGCCCAAGCCCAGGTTACCACACAGCACGAGGCACACGAGGCTTGACCCAATGTGAGGGTAAGGGTGGTTCTGGGGTCACCAACGTTGAAATCTCTACCCAGAGGTCCTGAGGATGTATAGAAAACCCTGACACACTGAGAGTCCTTGAGCCCCGGATCCTCACTGCTCCACCGAGCAGGTCTCTTGTTCCCAGGCAGTCACCCACCTCAAGTGTGGTCATGTGTTTCCCAAGGGCTGGCCTGGCTACCACCTCACCACCCTGGAGGGGGAGGAGCTAGGCCACCCATAGCTTGAATTCCTTTGTTAACATGATTATTTATGGGTTTGCATTTTTAAAAACACAGCTCTTTAATTTTTCAGTTCTATAACTACTTTTTAATATTTGAATATTCTCAACAATGGACACAATGTAACTGCCCCAGTTCTCTGAATCACACAGACAATATCAAACAAGCAGAGAAACAAAGAGGTGGCGGGGCGGGACGGGACAGATAACCCGCTCCTCCAAATCAACCCTAAAATCGCTTCTCCCTCAAGAGGCAGGAGGAGAAATACCTACAATAGGGTCACAGCACTTGCCAAACACAGTGGGAAGAATCAGGACACTTGGTTACAATTCTGACACTAAAAAGTTTGGAAAGTTTCTGTTTAAAAAGAATACAGACAGCCATTTTGTTCAGAAGGATCCCCAGGTTGCGCGAGTCCTCCTCCCTGAACACCCTCTTGGTTCATAGGGGGGACACGTCTTTGAATGGTCAACAGCTCCGAGACTGGCAGTGACGGCGGGTGCCCAACAGGCCTGTGGTGCAGCCTCATCCTTCCTGATCCTTTTCCTCGGCTCTGGACTCTGCAGGCAGGAGGTGAGGCTGGGGAGACAGCTTGGGAGTTACCAATCCTGCTGACATGGGGGCTGCTGGGACTTAGGCCTGTGAGTGTCACATTCTACGCAGCAGCACACATATCCTTGCTTTGGCCCTTCTCAAAGACCTGGAGGGAAGCCAGTGGGCCTGTGCTTCAGTCAGACAGGAGGGTGTGATGCCAAACCAATGCTAGTGTCAGCAGTGGAGGGCAGGACAGTAGCACGTGAGAACCATCTGCGCTGACGTCATCTCTCCCGAGGGAGAAAGTGAGCCAACACATCCTTCCCAGGAAGCCGAACAGATGGAGGGGACGTGACCAGTCACGGCAGGACCTGCAACACCGTTGGTGGTGGCAGTCGTCTGCTTGTCTAGAATTTCTAAGGCCCCCAGGTGAGGCAGAGGGGTGACCAGGTCTTGGGAAGATGTGTGAGAAGAAAGGCTGACAGGAACTGCAGGACGCCCTCCACACTGCTGGTTGCTGACGCCTACTCGGCCTTCTCCATCTTTAATGGTCTTTAAGTGCCTGTCGGTCCCAGTCAGATATGCCAACAGTCAGTCAGTCACTGAAGACCGGGACAGAGGCCTATTTAGGGTGCTGCTGCTTTAGCTAGAAGCCCCAGGTTGGATTCCAGCCCTCATTTCTTACTTCATGATGACCTTCCTTTGGAATAGAGGTGTTTAGGTGCAAAAGGTGTGAGGCTTGACGATGGAATGGAGGTGATGGGGTGATCCTAGACAACCTGCAGTGACTCTCAAGGCCAGACGTCTGGAGGAACATGTAAGTGCATGAAGACAGTCATGGATGACGTGTCCTAGTGCAAAGCAGTTATGTATTTAGTAAATATTGGCTCAATGAATGACATAAAGTCAGTAAGATCTGAATGTTAGATAACCTATTAACTTCGCCTAACACAAAGGCCATGTTTGGTTCAACTTTAGCTCCACAGTCTCCAGAAGCATTTAAATCACTGGATCCCCACCTGAGGTGGAGACCCTCTTGCTGTGGTGCACAGATCAGACAACGTCTGTTCTACAGACTTGCCTTCCCAATAAGCATGGGTCCCGGAAGGCTCCTGCAGCCTCTCTGCAGGGACCTGAGGGAGAAAAGTTTTAAAATACAGAGAAAGCAGCAGGTACAGAGTGGCAGACAAACACCAGTGGGTACACCAGGGAGGCCTGCCGGGGTGGTCCCTCACAGAGAGAGCAGTTGGAGAACAGCTGACCAGTGTCAGTGCCAGGCTGCTCCTGTGGACTCAGACTCTCCTGCTTTCTGGATTCCACCATAGCCTGTGAAGCTGTTACTGGGTGGTGCTTCCTTATGTTATGGGCGTAAAATCAGAATCTGACTTTCCTGTCCTGAAATACTGGGGTCTTCTACAGGACTTATGGGTGGGACAATAAAAAGAACTGAGAGAACTGAGCAGCAGTGATCATTTCTGGCCCAATCTCCATATTCCTGGCCAGGCCGGGATCTCCGAAAGCACCTCAGACAGGTTCATGGCAGTCCATTCAAACCTCAGCATCTCACACAGGGAACACTTTGGCAGGGAAGAAGGGGAGCAGGGATGTGACTGTTAATGGCAGTAGTGGCAGTCTCATGAGGTCCTAGGTTGAGGGCTGTGGGGGATTTACAGGCAGCATTACATTCTTTAGAGTGTAGCCGGGCACATCAGGTGTCTGCTTCAGGGACTGAAGGACTAGATGTGTGCTGCTGTCTGTCTCTCAGAGCCTGGTTACTTGTGACTGCTGTCGTCTGCACCTGGTCTCAGCGTGGTGCTAGCTGAGCCCATGGGGTGTGTGCACGTGTTAAGCAGGCAGCTGACACAAATGGACAGGTACAGCCACCTACACAGAACACTTGTCAGGGTAACAACACCTACTGCAAAGATCCTGAACCGCCAAATGGGACCTTGCAGGCAAAGAGGTGGCTCAGCCACACAAGCCCACTGACACCTCTACAGTGGGAATCAGAGAACGCTGGTCTGAGAAGGACACTTCTGGGAAGATGGAGGGAGAAGGCATGCTTTCACTGCCATGCTTCAACTGAGCACATCTCACAGGATCCCCACACCTCTCCCTATCAGAGGCTTTTCCAAAGATGGGTGCCTCACACACTGATGTGCACACAGCGAGCATTTCATAATATTTTTTGAACTAATGAATGGAGGGAGGGATGTGTATGAGATAAGACAAACTCAGTTGTGCCAAAAGAAGTTTCTAGGCAGGGCATGAGGCTGTGACTGAGGATGTACCTTAAGGGTAGAGTTGAGAAGGTGGGCCATGGACCACATACTCTAGTAAGCCCTGTTCTACAGTAGCTTGGGGTGAGGTGGAGGGAGCAGACAGCACTGTGGGTGATGATCAGGAGGAATCAGCATGGCCCTACGGGACATCTTCTTGAGGAGCAAGGCTGTAAGCAGTGACAACAGGCCCTTCCTGTTAAACCCTCTTCTCTTCAGGTCAGACATTTAACCCAACAGTGAAGGGTGGGAAGGTCAAGGGTCTTCGACAGGAGTGAGCAGGGGGAGCACCGTGCACATTAGCTTCCTGTCAGCCGAGAGCAGTGCAGGTGGGACAGGCAACAGGCCAGGATTCCCAGCTGGGCCGGAGCTAAGCTGCACCCGGCCTGCCTCTGCCCGATGCTCATGACAGCAAGCAAGGAGGGCAGACAAGGGAGGCAGAGCAGGGGGAGCGCTCTTCTCTCTGTCCCGGCACCCGCTCCCTCCTTCTCTACCGTCTGTGGAGCAAGCACTCACGCTCATGCTTCAGCACCAAGCTGTCAAAGGCAGCGGCAGCGGCACTCTGAACAGACTCCAGATGAGGCCACCAGGCTCTGGCTTCCTGTTCCTGGAAGGGCAGAGCGCTGGCCTCCCCAGCTCTGCAGACGACAGGGCAGTTCTTCCTGGAGACCAAGGAGATCTGTGCAGAGACAACATTCAGAGCAGAAGGCAGAGTATGACAGACACAAATGGCCGGATTTGCAGGGCCAGCTGGCAGGGTCTGGTGTGGAGGCGGCTCAGACACCTGGTCCTCAGGTTCTCCTTTCTGGCTCCTTGGTCACCTTGCTTGGAGCACATCAGGAGGACTCTTCCAGGGCATTGACAACTTGCTCAAGGATGTCAGGGCAGTGATCGGCTATCTGCTGGAGAATGGTGTTGGCAAACTCCTGGAGCTCTGCATTATCCCCTTCAACTTTCTCCAGCTCACTCTGAAGCTGAAAGGCAAAGGAGAGCTGGGGTCAGGTGTGGTTCGCGTGTTTGTGTGCGAGCAGGGATCCATCAGGAAAGACAGACGGACAGAGCTGACCTCCCCCATCAAAATAATGATCAAACACACACGCTTCTAGACTCTCATCATGAAAACAAGGCCCAGAGAAGTCAGGTCCATAGCACAGTTCTTGCTGCCCTACAAGACAGGTTTGTTCCCAAGGGTCAGTCAGACCCTTCTATAACTTGAGCTTGAAGTTCCTCATCTTAGCACCTTACTTCCCTCATATTCAAAAAATGTTCTTCCAGTCACTTGGCTACTGCAAGTTTTTCTGGAAGAACTGGAGTGGTGAGGCATGCCTGGCGTTCCAGCTACTTGGGATGCTGAGGCTGGAGGATCATTGGAGGTCAAGTGTGTTGTATGTGTGTAGTGCATTCATGTGAGTGAGACCCTAGTGTGCTCTCTCTCTTTCTATGTATGTGGTATATGCATGTGAGTGAGACTGTGGCTCTCTGTAGTGTCCATGTGTATGGTGTGTGGTGCATGCATGTGAGTGACACTGTGGCTCTTAAAAAAGATTTTGTGGAAGAGCTGCTTTCTACTAAACCTTAATCTAACTCAGACACCCAAGGAGGGACAAATGGGAAATGGATAGAGAGGCATCATCTCCAATAGAGAAAACAAGGATGTGTATACTCTGCTAAAACCAATAAAGATTTCCAAATGCAGACTGGATTACATGAAAGCAGCAAATCTGACTGCTTCAAACATTCTCCATGTGGAATCTGGTGCTTGGAGGCAAGGACACAGTGCCCACGATGGTGTGGTCCCGTTTACCGCTGGAAAGCTGTCCCTGTTACTAAGGTGACACCACATACAAAATGTCCTGCCTCACAAGGCCCCCACAATGCTCTTTACTCCTTCTTCCTGTAGCCTCTGGGCAACCCCTGCACATCCCTTCCTTCAATCAACAGTGTTTCCAAGCTCTCTTCACCCTGGTCCGAGGACACGGGGACCTTTCCTATCCTGAAAAGATCCTGAAATGATCTTTCTTAAGCTGGTTGCAGCTTTTACCATCAAACTTTTTTTTTTTTTTTTTTTTTTGTTTTGTTTTTCGAGACAGGGTTTCTCTGTGTAGCTTTGTGCCTCTCCTGGAACTCACTTGGTAGCCCAGGCTGGCCTCGAACTCACAGAGATCCGCCTGGCTCTGCCTCCCGAGTGCTGGGATTAAAGGCATGTGCCACCACCGCCCGGCTTTACCATCAAACTTTAAAAGTGCACTCTCTAGTACGCTGTCTCTTGGGTCATCCCTAATAAACAGCAATGACGTGACCGCTTCCTCACCTAATGCTTTCTTGAAAGGTTAGTGAAATTTCTACCTAAAAACTATACAATGTTACTTACAAAAGTGAAAAATGTCTTAAATGGAAGGATATAACATGACCAAGGAGCGGAGACTCAAGGCTGTATTAGTTCTGCTCATACTAACTCATAGACTCAGTGCAGCCCCAATAAAACCTTAGGCAGCTATGAATGTAAGAAAATTCAGAAAAAAGCCAAACCCTATACAAACATGATCACTTGGTTTATGGCAAAGGTATCATCTGTATGGTAGGGAAAGGTTGGATTTTACGATCTATAGGGCTACATGAAAGAAAACTTATACTCATATCTCAATCATATACAAAATAAGTTCCTGATGGATAGTAAATTTATGTCTGAATGGAAAACATGAAAAACAGAAAACAGGAGGGCTGGTCACAATGCCACCTGCCTATAAACTCAGCACTCAGGCTGAGGCAGGAGGATTGCATGTGTGAAGACAGCTTGGGCTACATAGAGAAAACCTGTTTCAAAAAAAAACCAAGCAAACAACCAAATTTACAAACACAACAAGTCCCCTGCACTACACACGACGGTTAAAAGAGACATTGTTCAAACGCCATGCTAGCCTTCTCTGTACCCTTCCAATTTCAGCATACATATTGCCAAAGCTACAATGCAAAGATTTCTTAGGCAGAACACAAAAGAACACTTACCATGAAAAAAAAAAAAAAAAAGACCCGAAAAACCAGTTAATTTATATTCAAACTAAAGGCCAGATGTGTTGCTCTAGGCCTGTAATTCTAGCACTCAGGAGGCAGGCAGGAAAATCAAGAGTGAAAGTCATCCTCAGCTACATATTATGATGAAAGCCAGCCTAGGCTTTGAGAGGCCTTATGTCCCAAAACTTAAACAAAAACAAACACCCCGCCCCCCAAAACCAACCAACAAAAAATGAACAAAAAGCAAATGAACAAGCAAACAAGAAAACTCAAATAAAACAAAAACAAAGAAATCCCCACAAAAACAAAACTAAGCACTTCTTTCTCTTCAAATACCATTAGGAGAAAGAAAAAGCAGCTGGCAGATGGGAGCAGATGTCTGCAGTGCATGTATATGATGGACGGGGATTAACAGTGTAATACATAAAGAACTACAAATCGGTAACAACAACAGCAACAACACCACTAACAGCAGGAAAACAACAAACTCAAAAGGCCAAGGAACTAGAATAGTACTTTACAAAGACTCCAATTGTCACTCAGTGCCTACATCTGCAGGAAGTTCCTGCAGATTCCAGGACACCTTGTGGACAACAAAATCTTCATTTTTATAAAAAGTGAGATAAAATGATGTATTTGCATATAACCTACATACCTTACTCCTAGATTACTTATAATACTGAATGCCGCGTAAACGTGAAGTAACCAGTTGTTATACTGTATTAGGCCGGGGGTGGTGGTAGTGGTGGTGGTGGTTGTGGTGGTGGTGGTGGTGGTGGTTCACGCCTTTAATCCCAGCACTCGGGAGGCAGAGGCAGGCGGATCTCTGTGAGTTCGAGGCCAGCCTAGGCTACAGAGCGAGTTCCAGGACAGGCTTCAAAGTTACACAAGAAACCCTGTCTCAAAAAACCAGTTGTTATACTGTATTATTTAGAGAGTGATGAGGGAAAACATGTCCAGACACGACCATCTGTAGCTGGCAGTCCCGAAGCCCACTTATAAAATAATCACTCAGAAGCTTATATTAATTAAAACTGCTCAGCCATTATCTTAGGCTAACTACTGACTAGCTCTTACACTTAAACTCAGCCCGTTTCTGTTAATCTATGTGCCGCCACATGTTCCGTGGCTTTACCTGCGTCCCATTACAAGTTGCTCCTTTGGCGGCTCGCTGGTGGCTCTCCCAGCCTTCTTCCTGTCTCTCTCTTTGAATTTCCCGCCTGCCTCTAAGCTTCCTTGCCATAGGCCAAACGGCTTTATTTTTCAACCAATCAGAGCAAAGCATATTCGCAGTGTACAGAAAGACATTCCCCCATCAACTATCATAGCCTAAGTACTGTACACAGCTGACACTGGAGGTGAACAGTGCTCAAATGACGAGTGATGGAGAGACACTCAGAACAGAGAAATAGTGGGTGGGGACAGCAGGGGAGAGCTTTATTCTGGTGGACTCACAGAGTGCTCAATGCATGGAAACTTCAAGTTCTGATTTTTAGAACTTTCTGGACTATTTCCCCAAGTATTTTAAAACTGTGATTGTTTGTTGAATTTGAGGGATGTATAAGGCAAGGATGTGGAGGATCAACTGTATATTGGAAAGGCTAGGAAACATATACCAATGTATTTATCCTTGTTAATCATCAGAGAAACGAGTAAAAAAACCATAAGAAACCACTAACTATCCATCACAATGGATACACATTTAAAAATTAGATAACATCACATGCTGCCAAGGATGTGGAGCCACTTGACTTCTCCACAGTCCTGTATAACTGCAAAGAGGCAGAGCTGCTCTGGGAATGATTTGATGGCATTCACTGAACTTGAGCATATGTGTATCCTATGACCCAATGACTAAACCTTCCTGTACACGCACATTCACCAGAAGACAGACAAGAGTGGGAACATAATCTCCACTGGCCAAGCTGTTAGTACCGAAAGATTAACAATTTATGATAAAGGGTGGGGAAATGGCTCAGTTTGCAAAGTGCTTACCAAACAAGCATGACGACCTGAGCTTCATTTCCAACACCCATGTGAAAAGCCAGGTTTGGTAGCGTGCGTGCGTGCGTGCACGTGTGCGTGCGTGTGCGTGTGTGTAAGTAATCCCAGTGCTGGAGAGGCAAAAAAAAGAGGACCCCTGGAATTGTTGGCCAGCTGGACTAGACAAACTGGTGAGTTCCAGGTTTATTCAGGGTCCCTCTTTTAAAAAAATTTTTTTTGTGGTATATATACAATGGAATCCAATGAGGGTAGATTGGATGCATAAAAAAAATTGATGCATTTCATAACATGTAGAATGAAAGAAATTAAATACGAAGGAATCCACATTGATGACTCTGGGTATAAAAATAGAAGAAAAAGGAAGCAAGATCTGTCAGGTGACTTACAGAGGACAGAAGTATAGTAGTGAGGCGTGACAAAGGTTTCTCAGGTGTTGCTACAGTACTTCTTCTTGGTCCAGGTTATCTAAGGGTATGTCAATACTCACGTAGCTGTATACGTATATTTCAAAACCTAAACTACAAGAAAACTACCACCACCAGACCCCCCCCCCCCCCCCCCGACTCCCCAGCTGCACAATCTCTATCAGATACCGATGACACCTCCTTCAAAAGTCTCTGCCCTCAAGTTCAACCGGACACATCCTCTGGCTTTCTTTTTTTTTTCCTATCCCACATTTCTCTCCTCTGTCCATGTGCCATTCTTCTGTTCTGCTTGTGATGCTAGAGATGGAGCCCAGTGTTTGGTATGTGCTAGGCAATGAATGCCCTAGCACTGTGCTACCTTCCCGGCCCTGTGTGCTGGACAAGTGATACCTCACTGTGCTGCTGTCTAGGTCCCTGAGTTCTAGGCAACCAGTGATGTAGTACTATGCTACCCTCCTGGGCCCCTGTATGCTAAGAAAGTGATCTTCCACTGTGCTACCCTTCCAGGCTCTTGTTCTTCCTTCCTCTTAGACCCTCTCTTGGGCAATCTTGTTTACCTTCAAGTTTTAACAAGAGTCAAATTGCGTTTGGGGGGGGATACATGTGGTGGTACTGTGTTCCCCAAAATATTGTGCACCCTAATAAACTTATCTGGGGTCAGAGACAGAACAGCCACAAAGGCTAGAAAATGGTGGCACTCACACTTTTAATCCTAGCATTCCAGAGGCAGAAATCCATCTGTTCAAGGATACAGCCAAGCATGGTGACTCACGCCTTTAATCCCAGAAAGCGAGCCTTTAATCCCAGGGAGTGATGGTAGAAAGCAGAAAGGTATATAAGGCGTGAGGACCAGAAACTAGAAGCATTTGGCTGGTTAAGCTTTTAGCTGGTTAAGCTTTCAGGCTTTGGAGCAGCAGTTCAGCTGAGATTCATTCTGGATGAGGACTGAGATGCTTCTAGTCTGAGGAAACAGGATCAGCTGAGGAACTGGAGAGGTGAGGTAGCTGTGGCTTGTTCTGCTTCTCTGATCTTCCAGCATTCACCCCAATAACTGGCCTCAGGTTTGATTTTATTAATAAGATCTGTTAAGATTACTGCTACAGATACACTTGTATTCTAGAACTTGGGAGACTCTAAGTTTGAGACCCTGTCTCAAAAAAAAGTATAAAAAGGGATAATAACCACATAACTAACTTATGCATTTTTTTGGACAAAAATTATTCTAAGCGCTTTAGTGTCTTAATATATTCAACACACCCCTTTTCTTTTCCCCCTTTCATTACTTCTGAGCATAGTTGAACAAACTCCTGGTTATTATAAAATGTGTTGCACCGTGTGGTGGTGGCGGCGGCGGCGGCGGCGGCGGCGGCGGCGGCGCACGCCTTTAATCCCAGCACTTGGGAGGCAGAGCCAGGCGGATCTCTGTGAGTTCGAGGCCAGCCTGGGCTACAGAGTGAGATCCAGGACAGGCACCAAAGCTACACAGAGAAACCCTGTCTTGAAAAACCAAAATAAATAAATAAATAAATAAATAAATAAATAAATAAACAAACACATAAATAAATAAATAAAAATAAAATAAAATGTGTTGCTTTTTAGTTTCCCTATTATGAGTGTTCATTGTTGATGATCCTGTATACAGTCCTCTCCACATCTATGACCTGGGAACACTGCTGTAGGATTTGTTCTGTCTTGTTTTAAGAAAGGCTTCATGCTAACTCAATTCTTCTGTAAACTCCTGGAGGAATTCTGTTTTATACATGAAGCTGCTAGCAAAATACCTGCAAATAGCAGACAACCTAAGAAGGGCCAGGGAGTGAAACTGCAGGAACAGATACTAATTCTTTCTGAAGACATTTTCTTTTCGCTCTCTGCTGCTGGGGCTGAGTCCAGGCCCTTGTGCAATGGGTAAGTGCTCTCCCACCTAGCTGCACCTCTGAGGACCTTTCAAAGCTCTGCCCTTTGAGGGAAGGTGTGACTCAGTAGCGCACTACTTGCTTCATGGAAGGCCCTGGGTTCCAGTTCCATAGAAACACAACAAAGAAATCAAAATCATATGGACCCTCTGATATGGCCTGTGTTGGTAGTGCCCATTCTGCTCAGAGTTCCCAGAAGATGGGAGTGCAGGAAAAGCACAGGACATGAAGGTGACCACTGGCAAGAATTGTCTAGCTTTCCCACCCACTCTTGACCTCAAGGTAGTGATGGGATTCTAAAGGGACCTGAGCCAAGAGCCACAAACATAGCAGCGATTCCATAGGGAGCATTCAAGGTGGTGTGCAGTCTGCATGTGAAGCACAGTGGCCATGGTGCCTTGGTCTCTACCCCAGAGCTGCTGTGAAGCCATAGACAAGAGGCAAATAAATGGAGCAGAGATGGAGTTCTACAACTTTCCACCAACAGGTAGTGTTGGGAAGGGTTGGCCAAAGAGTTGGCCAGCCTCTCCCTGCGTTCAGTGCTGAGTACTAGAGAACAGCCAAGACAGATGGTACAGAAATAGAACTGGGATGCATGGAGCAAGAGAGCAGCCTGCAGTGAACTGGCTGCCTTGGGACCACTGCCCAAAACATCTGCTCAGTACATGCTATGACTTAAGAACAGGACCCATATGTCTCTCCACACATAAAACAAGACACAACACAACAGGGAGCCACTAGAGACCCAAATGTTAGAAATTCTTAAATAGAAAAAAAGTGAGTATTCTGTAGACTTGGCTCCATGTCAAGGTAAACTGCTGGGAGGTAAAAGAGAGGTTTTCTGATAGGTATTAGAAAGGCAGGCTTAGAGAGGTCTCCAGATAACTGTCAGTAAATAGCTGGCATGACTCAGTTAAGGCCCTTTTCCAGATGGTTGGGTGACAGGCACAAGATTACACTGAAATGCTTAGTTTAGTTTAAGCAGACAAAAACTTGAGCTTTTTGTTTTTGTTTGTTTGTTGTTTTTTTTTTAACAATAGATCTCAGGACACAGGCTTTGAAGTCTGAGCTGTAAAACCGATGAGCGTGGTGCCCTGGAAGTGATGGGTCACAGAGAAATGGCCCTGTCTTAGCTAGACTTGTCCTATAGCCCCATAATCCAAACCAGCAGCTGCTTAGGAGTTATGGAGACACAAAATGAACTTTCCAGTTTCAGTGTTTCAAACGTACGGAATAAACTGCAATGTATTTTGCTACTTTGCAATTCTGAACAGACTATAAAGCTTGTGGGATTGGAGGGATCTGAGAGCATGATAATTTCTCATTCAGGAAGCCACTTCCTATAGGCATCTGGTCACTTTTTCACACTGCAGAATTTACTAGCGTTGCTGCCAAGGAAAGCTACAGCTTGATCCTAAAGACTTTTACAGCTTCTCAACAGGTTAAAAATGATACTCTCTCCCCAGAAACTGTAAGTTTATGCACTGATATGAAGGATCTTCTGCCTTTTCTCAAACAGCAGAGGACTTTATGCTTTGAAGCATAAAAATCATGCAATCCCACTATTACTCCAATATGTTATTCCTGGAACATAGTAAGTATTTGTTAATCATGAATGCTAGCAATATGCCTTAGTATAACCAGGCTTTTCAATGTTAATTACCATTGTTTTTACCATTAGTTTTCACAGGTTGAAAATGAATTAAGGACTGGGGCCATGGCTCAATGACAGGGGACTTGCCTAGCACACCCAAGGCGCTGGGTTACAGTCAAAGGTTCTCCCTCCTCCAAGCCGAACCTAAAACCGAACAAGGGACTCCTCTGCCCCAGCACTAAAAACACAGCAGCTGGTAGGAACAGTCCCTAGACCTGAGTGAAATCAAACATCAAGGAGGCAGCTGTACAGCCCAGGTTGGCCTTACACTCTGGATCTTCCTTCTCTGCCTCATTCCCTGTCCTGCCCATCCCCAGCCAGGCAAACATCTAATCACGGAAATACTAGGCTACTTACGTTAGATTCAAAGTAGAGCAATCCCGAAATTTCAACTCACAGCCTGGAGGGAGCAGGAGAACCGTCAGTTCCAGCCTCTACCTTACAGGTAAGACTCAGACCGGAAGAGGTGTAGGGAAGGGTGCTCACCTCAGGAACTGCAGGCACCACCCACAGGCCAGTCTAGGGTTAGAAGTCAGACCTACAGTTTCTAAATGCATGTGCACTCTACTTGCAAGTGTGCCTAAGATACTAATGTTTCAATCTCTAACCGACTTATATACAGACACATCTAAAATGTAACTGCTTTCCTGTCTAGGACATTTGTCCTAGATGAGCTAATCTGTATCTCCTCTGTGATAACATGCCCCTAACAACTCCCCAGGTTTGTCTCTCTCCTGAGAGGCTATGACTTGGTAGAGTGATATACCTGCTCTGAGTGAGTAGAGATAGAGGGACAGAAGGAACACAGCAACACCCATGACTATGAAAGATAAAAGTGGGCACAGCAGGAGAGATCTGGCCCAGAGGTCCTGAGAGTGGGAGAGCTGTCCCTGCCCCTCATCAGCTGTAGTACCCAGGAGAGTGACCCCTGCACTTTGCCTGGCAACACAGAAGAGCTGGCCCTGGTGGTGCAGGTGTGGGAGAGCCTACCCTGAGGGCCGAAAGCAGGAGAACTGGCCCCGCCCCTTGCTGCATAGGGTGAACTAGCAGAGGAATGCTGCAGAGTTCAATCTGGCGGTGAGGATGGATGGGGGACAGCTGGTCGCTGGCCAACCCAGCAACCTCTTAGGCCCAGAACTAGGAGTTGGCCCAGCTCAACATCCACCCCGTCTATGATCTGCTGGAGCATGTAAAGGGGCTGGTCCTGCAGATCCAAAGTTGCAGGATCTCCACAACACAGGGCAACAACAGGATATCCAAGAAAAGTCCCAGTGAGGGCCCGGTATCATAGTAGAAACCAGATCAATGACTCTTTGCAATGAACATTTGCAAGTAAAGATGTATGGACTAAAGGGTATACTGTGCGACTCACTGTGTCACACCAGCTTCCACGATGAGATTTTTCTTTCTTTTTTTTTTTTTCATCTCTTAAATTTTATTTTTTGGGGGGGGGTTTGCAAGGGCAGAGGGTGGATATGAAGGGACAGGGAGATGAATGGGATCAAGATGCATGATGAATAAATAAAAAGTTAAAAAAAAGTGGGACAGAAAAAACTCAATGCGACATTTACATTGCTTTGGTTGGTGTCCTATGCACTGAGTTTGAAGAGCCAAGAGAATGGGAATCACTTCCATGGAGAAATGTCCTTAGAAACCTTCAAACAATAAGCCAGTTAGCTATGGTGGCTTACTAAACAGAGGCATAGTCCTGAGGCAGGGGGTAGGTGGTGACAAGGACATGTTACCCAGCCTGGGATCTACTTTATATGGGCTTGCAGTGGCATGGTCTAAACAAACATTTCCAACTATCAAGAACTCTCAAAGTCTTGTTTCTAAGCTGATTTGGCGACACCTCACATTATCTTCACTCATCTGCCAGCTGAAATGAACCGAGACTTGCACACTGTTACCAAACTGAAAAAAAACCTCCCTCTCGCTGAAGGGATCTATCACAACAGCAGCAATATTCTGGGAAGCACAGACGCAGGCAGGGTGGCTGGCCAGGCCCATGTGTTTGGTTTGGCTCTCAGAAATGAAGAGTGTCAAAAGGGAAGGATGGAAAAAGACACAACCCTTCCCCCCCCCCAAACCAAACAATGGATTAGGAAATCTAATGCCGAAGCTGTCAGGGTGGTAGGATAAGGCCTTGCCGCAGCTAGATTGAAGTGCAGAAGCAGCATGAGGCCCGCTCGGCTCTCTGGCCACGTGGGAAGAGAGAAGGGAACCTTGTGGCCACTGTGGCAGGTGCAAAACACGCCTGCTCCCAGGACTGCTCTTCCAACATGTGCTGTCCCATATCAGTGTCAGTGAAGGGCAAAGGCCGAAAAGGCTTCTGTGGTCATCTTGCTGGATTTTCTCTTGAATGTAGTGCAAACCTGATGTATTATCTGATTGGTCACTCCTGGAGGAAGTGACAGGATGATCCTTTAGTGGGGTACACACTCCTGGTCCAGTGACATAGAACCAGACTCTGGGGTCAGGTGGGCTCATCCAAGCGGTCTCTGGGTTAACATGGTACACATTTCATGGATGGCCATGGACAGTGGTGAGACACAAGTAACACACACTGTGATATGGAATGCTGTGTCTGATATGGCTGGCACGGAGGTGGATGAGGGCAGGGTTGCACGTTACTAAATTTAGCATGCTGAAGGGAAGAAAGTATGGGATATGATTTGAAAGCTCCTTAAGGAAGGTTATGGCTGAAAGAAAAATGTTCCCACAACCTCTTGCATCTCAGACTTTTGCAGTCAGTAATTACACAGGTCAAGAAGGGTAGGACAGAGAGACTCTAGGGATATTTCCAGCCTAATCTGGCTCAATGAATATTTAAGTTCTCCATGCAATGAGCGCACCCAAGAAGTATGGCAAAGCCATGGCATTCAGACCTCCAACAGCCTCACATAGCTTTGGCCTAAACGGAGAAGACAAGGCAAGCACTTGGAGAATAGACAGATCTTTCCTCCTACCTTCTCCTTCTAGGGAGCAGAAACAGAATGTGGGCTCAGCTTTCAAGAGAAGTAAAGAAACAATTCAGCTAAAGCCACTCAAGGGAGAGACTGAGAAACCTGGAATCACTCTTCTGCATATAACCTGAGAAGGCCAACCCTAATAAACCAGAGCCCAGATAAGGCTCCATGCGGCCCTGTGCAACTCTCCCCAATGTCCGTGAGACCACTGCTGCTGGCCGCACGACACTCAATAGGACTTACGCAGTCCTACAGGGAACAAGTGAAGGTGGCAGAGTTACTGCCCTGCAAGAGGTTAAGTAAGCACTCCCATACTCCTCACTAGTCTCTATCCCCTTCCTCCAGGCGTGGGTGGTACACTTCATCGTGCTATCCTGAGACACACTCAGCTGGAGCTGGCAGCATCCTGACAAGATGTCTGCATATGGAAGTGGCCTGCTGGAGTTGACACACTGAGAATTTATTCTCAGGCTGCAAGGAGCAACAGTGGGCCAGTACCTGAAACAGAAGCCTCATATGCCACTTAGCTTCCCACCTTAGAGGAGCCAGTTCACCTCTTTGGCTTCAGCTGTCTTGAGATAGGTGCTCTTCACATTCTTTCCAGACCTCATGTCTGACTAAGCAGAGTCTATCCCTGGTTTGCCTTAGCAAACAACCATACCCAGCGGGAAGCTGCAAGCTATTTCTAGCTTGAAGTTTCAGTTCCTGAGAACTCCACGGCACCTGCTCTGGGTCTCATCAGCAGGGGCCGGAGACGCCACACCTTCTCTTTCCAAGATCCCTTCCTTCTGCTTGTTGCACGCTGAGTTTCAGCTGTGGAACACTCTCCTTTGGGAGTGAATGCTGATCAAACTTGGTTCTGTTTCAGCCTAGCAAATGCAGAGCAATTTCCCATAGACTCTAGATGTATCACATAGCACGAAGTCAGAGAGTCTGGAGAACGATGCCATGTTAACATCACGTGTGGCCTACGATGACAAGACTGACCTGGTTTTGCTAGGATCACTGGAGTGGGCACCATGCCCGGTTCATCACACTAGCTTAAAGCTACCATCACATCACATGCTTTTTTTTGCCAAGGTAGAAATAAGATCTGCCTGATATCTGGCTCACAATTTGATTTAAAAAGACTCAGGCTGATAACATTAAAACCATTATTTCTCACTAAGAAGGACCCCATGAAAAATCTTATCCACCAGAGCCTGAGCTTTAGGGCTGAACTTAAAGGTCCCTTCTAGCCAGTGAGCATATGCTAGGTTCAGCATTTTCTTTTGTGCCTAGCATCCTTTTGTGTCAAAGGGAGGGCAGAGCAGTAGGACAGCTTTTGTGCTGTGTAGAAGAGTACCATCACTGTATCCCTACAATGTTCCTTATTTCATTCGTTAGTGACATTGTTGTGGCTTTGTGACTACAACAGCTCTTCCAGAAAGGCCCTGTAATAGAAAGTGCTCCTCACATGGCTCTCTGGGTGGAAGGAGCCAGCAGCCCTGTGTCCGTGTCCCTTGAGGGAGTCCTGTGTAACTCATGGATATAAGTTCTGCAGCACCCCTTACCTTTGGACAAGTAAAAACCCAAGGCTTATTTGGAATCCATTTTCTATAGCTGGTATGGAAATCAGCTAAATCAAAACCCTGAAACAGTGGCCCACCAGCAATTAGCTCTGAAGTAGTCCTCATGAAGCTTTTATGGACTGAGCTGCGTCCAGCTAAAATTTACAAGTTGAAGCCTTAATCCCAAGAACCTAGGGACATGGCTGTATTTGGAGACAGGATCTTTAAAGGGTGATTATGCTAAAATCAGGCCTTTAGTGTAGGCTCTAACCTCACGACTGGTACAGTAAGTAGTAGTAATTTGGATACATGCAGGCACCAGGGATGTGCAAGTACAGAGACTAGATCGTGTGAGGACACAGTGAGAAGTCTGTCACCAGAGAACCAAGGATCCTAGAACCAACATCCTGATCTTAGATTTCCAGCCTCCAAAATGAGGAGGAGATACATTTCTATGTGAGCCCCTGTCTCAGCTTGGGTTTCTATTGGTGTGAAGAGACACCAAGACCACAGCAACCCGTATAAGGAAAACATTTAATTGGGTTGGCTCACTTACAGTTTCAGAGGTTCAGTCCATTATCACCATGGTGGGGAGCATGAAGGCGTTGCAGGCAGACATAGTATAGTGCTGGCTACATCTTGATCAGAAGGCAACAGGAAATAGACTGAGGCACAGGGCATGGCTTGGGCATATATGATACCTCAAAGGCCACCCCCACAGTGACATACTTCCTCCAACAAGGCCACACCTCCTAATAGTGCCACTCCTTATGAGCTTATGGAGGCCAATTACATTCAAACTCCCACAGCTCCCTATATGGTGTTTTTTAGCTGGAGGAAGCTAATAGATTGCTGTTGGTATACAATGCTATGGAACCCAATGACCATTTATATCCTGTTCTAACTCTCCATGTTGGGAAGATGACAGTGAGCATGGCCTGGTCCCATCTTTCTGACTCAGAATCAGAAAGCTCTCAGCACTTCTATGGCAGTGGTTCCAACAACAATAGCTGGAATGCCTAAGAAAGTGGCTAGTGTGGAGGGCTGGGTAATTCAAAATAGCTGGGACTTTTAGAGCAGGCAGGGAGGCTGTGTCAGTATTTTGCCTGACCTGGGGCGGGGGAGGCTTTGAGTTATGGAGAGCGGTGGTATGTGTAGTGGAAGATGGCAGCAATGTCTGCATGTATGTTGAAAACTGCTTATGTATTAGGATCCCTCTTTTGATTTTGTCCTGGTAGGTCGAGTTCCACGGGGAAGGGTGTGGTCTCATTCATATTTCTATTTGAAACTGTACACCAGTTTCCCTTGAGAATGTCCAGTACACACAGCCACTGTTACCTTCATGTTCTCAGGTATGCATCCCAGGAGACACTATTTTGAAGAACTTTAAGCGACTTCTATTTCCAGATAGTGCCAGTGAGGGTCAGTACCATCAAATTTTTGGTTAAAAAAAAAAATCTAAAAACTCTGAACAAGAACTAATAGTAACTTATTTCAAATACCATGACTGGCCTGGAAACTTTCATTTCCAAAGGTCCTAAGGCACTGAGACCTCAGTGTCAAAAAGGGCTATGTTGGTATGGCTTACACAGCTTCAGCTGGATACATGTTTTCCTTCCTTAATTGGGATAGCCTTATCTGTGGGAGGTGGCATTGGAGACAGCAGACTTCTGTTTACCATGGTCAACTGAAAACTACCTGGTGTTCTGACGTGGTAAACGAATAACTGCCTCCACTGGGGCTTTCATGGAGCTCCTTTCAACACAAAGGAGAACAAGGCATCAGGGGGCTAAAGGTATTGCTGTCTCTACAACTGCAACGCTTTGCCAGTTATAAAACAGCCCGTGTTCGTATCTGAGGACTTGAGTCCAGTGTGGACCATGGCAATAACGATTACATGAAGTAAGGCCCCATGACTTGTGAGGAAGGGATTTGGGTGATGCAGGGAGGCGATAAGAGAGTGGCAGCGGCATGGAGTGGGGGGATATGATCATGATTAAAGCATCTCTCTCTCTCTCTCTCTCTCTCTCTCTCTCTCTCTCTCTCTCTCTCTCTCTCTCACATACACACACACACACACACACACACACACACACACACACACAAATGAATCTGTGGGAGAAAAAAGGGCCCAGTGGTTTTGTTGTTGTTGTTTTTTTGCTGCAAAGCTGAAACGTAGGAAGCCTGTATTTGGAATGTGTCCTTATGCCATTTCATACAGTCCCAGTGAGCTTGGGGCAGTAAGGTGAGTGAGAAGAACCAAGAGCTCCCTAGTCAGGAAGTGTCAGGTGTGGTAGTAAGGGACAGATATGACAGAGATGACAGAATCCTCTTCTCTAGTACAAATTTGGGGAAAAGTCTGTTTGTTTAATAGTTCAGGTTTCCCTATGTTGCCCATGCTAGACCCAATGCCTAGGTTCAAGCAACACTTTTTTTTTTTTTTTTGAGCTGAGGATCGAACCCAGGGCCTTACCACTGAGCTAAATCCCCAACCCCCAAGCAACACTCAAGTAGTTGGGATCACATTGCCTGTCTAGAAGGACTTGTGTGTGTGTGTGTGTGTGTGTGTGTGTGTGCGCGCACATGCACGCGCGCGCATGCGTGTCTGTATACGTGTATACATACATACATAGATAGTATCTTACTTAACATAGGTCCCCTAATTTGTAATTCTTCCCCCAATGACACAAATAATGTTATTCTACACTTAGCACGAGCCTGTAGTATATTATTCTATGTAGACACCAAACAGAACACACTATTCTTATACTGGGAATGAATGGAAAATAATATTTAATGTTTGTGTAATTTCAAGAATGCAAAAGTGCTATTTTGACTATAATTCTCTATAGTCAAATCTCCATTTCCTCTCTGTTTTCTCAACTTAGTGCTAGGGAATATCATGAGAAACAAGGCAGGAGTTTTGGGTTCTAGAGTCGGAAGTCAGTGCTCTGCTGGCTTTGAGCCCCTCCTGTGTCTACTCAGCTCTGTGCCATAGTCCTTCTTGTCTTCACAGTAACACCCAGGCATCCTCCTCTCTGCCCCCCAGCACTGGGCACAGGTGCATGCCATTGCCTGGCTTTTTAATGTGGGTTCTGGTGTGGGTGTCAAACTCAGAGCCTCATGCTTGGGCAACAAGCACTTTTATTACTGAGCCATCTCTCCAGTCCCAAATCCTAATTTTATTTTTTTGCCAGATATTTCAGCATCCAAATAGCAAGATACTCTGGAAGAAGAAAATGCCAGATTGTGTGAGAGCACAGCTGAGAAGGAAGCGAGTCCACTAGACTGTGTGTTTTTCATAAATGTGTCAAGACACATACAGCATGCACACATTCCTCTGCTCAGTTCCGAGGCGAACGCACATTTATCTTCAGGGCTCTGCTCGTCTCTACTAGATTGCTAGTCTGGCCTCTTACGTGCTGCTGCTCTTAGTGCTTTGGACGAGACTTCAGCGTGTGAGCTGAGAAAACAAGTTCAGATATCACAAAAAGAAGAAGAAATGCAGACCACAGACACTGAGGCTGAGAACCAGAACGAAGTCCGTCACCCACCAAGAACCACTCTTCTCCCCTCTGTCCCTGCGGTTCTCAGGCTCTGCCCCAACCAGCTCCTGGGTCTGTTGGCCTCACTTGGGTGGCAGAGCAGCCAAGGCAAAGCCATCCAAGAGGAAGAATGGAATGTCTGTCTACGGCCAATGACTGAGGAGCTCTGAGTGGTGCAAACAACTTCCAGGTTGTGTGCTGAGTACCGCTCCAGCACAGTCACTGGAGGGAGTTCACTTCTTTCAAAAGAGGGATGGACGAAAGTTACCCAGCAATTGGAGAGAACAAGTGGAAAAAGCATCCAAGAAGACAAGGCCTGACACAAGTTTTGGAACAATATTTTCTAAAAAATAAAAATGGGACCAAGTGCTGGGAACAGGGATTAGAATCCAAGCTCAGTGACCCAAAGAGCAGCTGATACAAACTCATTCCAGTGTGGTTCAACCCCTGATGGGAAGCTAGCATTTATGGTGGAAAAACAGAAAAAGAATTTGTCCTCTAGGGGGAAAATCCACTTTTAGTGTTTAGTAGAATCTACCAGTTGAACTGCTTTAACACTTCAAAGGGAGGTTGGAGGTCAGGGTGTGACTGTTACAACAAAATACTGACAGACAACAAAGATAGTTAATTATGTACATGCACATGCGTTGGTGTGAGAATATGTGTACATGAATGCAGGTGCTAATGGAGGCCAGAAGAAGGTGTCAGATCCCCCCACCCCCATCAGAAGCTGCCTGACATGGGCACTGTAAGAGCAGTGTGTTCTGAATTGCAGAGCCATCTCTCTACCTACTCAAAGTACAAATCTTAAATTTCTAATTGTGTACATGCACACGCATGCACACATGTCTGCACATGTGGGGCACACATGCATGTGTGTATGGAAGCTAGAAGACAACCTTAGGTGTCGTCCCTCAGGAGCTGTCCATCTCCCACCCACCCTCTTGGCAGTCCTGGGGACTGAACCTAGGGCCTCACAGATGCTGGGCAAGTATTCTACCACTGAGCTTCAGCCCCAGTCTACCTTGTTTTTTGAGAAAGGGTTTCTCATTGGCCTGAAGCTTGCTGATTAGGAACACTAGCTTCCCGGCAGGCCCTGGGTTCTGCTTGCCCCAGACTTCTCACAGCTAGAATTACAAATATGTGCCACAGCACTTTTCAATTTTTAAAATTTGTTTTCTATTTTAATATGTGTAGGGGTGTGTGTGTGTGTATGTGTGTGTGTGTATCTAAAGTGTGTGTGTGTGTGTCTGTGTGTGTGTATGTGTATCTAAAGTGTGTGTGTATGTATGTGTGCCTGTCAAGGTCAAAGAACAATCTCAGGAGTCTATCTTTTCCTTCACCCTTGTTTGAGACAGGTCTCTTGTTCACGCCTGCTTACACTGGGCTAACTGGCTCATGAGCTTCTGGAGAGTTTCCTGCCTCTGCCTCCTCTCTCCCCTAGCAGCACCAGGATGCGCTATAGCATCTAGCTTCATGTGTTCTAGGGATGCAAATTCTGGTCCTCACACTTGCGTGCCAAGTACTTAGATCCTTTAGCAATGAAGCCATCTCCCTAGCCCCTGTCTCTTATTTCTGAGATAGGGTCTTGTATTAGTTTCTTTTCTGTTGCTGTGATGATCAAAAGCAACTTATGAGAGAAAGAACAAGAAGCTGAGAGCTCATATCTCAACCACAGCATGAAACGGGGAGGGCAAACTGATGTAGAGTGAGGCTGAATCTAAACTCTCAAAACCCATTTCTAGTGACATACTTCCTCCAGCCAAGCTGCCCCTTCTAAACCAGTGGTTCTCGGCCTGTGGGTCCAATGGCCCCTTCACAGGGGTTGCATTTCAGATATCCTGCATATTAGATATTATGATCCATAACAGTAGCAAAATTACAGTTATGAAATAGCAATGAAAATAATGTTATGGTTGGGGGTCAGCACAATCTGAGGGGCTGTGTTAAAGTGTCACAGCGTTAGGAAGGCTGAGAACCACTGTTCTAAAGCTTCCCACATAGCTCCACTAACTGGGGACCAAGTGTTCCAGACCTGGAGCCTGGGGGGACACTTCTCTTTAAAACACCACAGGTAACATTCTATCAACCTCTATACTTTCAGGGATACTTGAACTAGTTCATAAAAAGTAACGTGAAATAGACCTGGGGAGATAGCTCAGCAGTTAAAGTCCTCTTCCCGCAAGCAAGAGGACTAGAGTGTAGACCCTCAGAATTCAAACAAATGCTGGGTGCCAAGGTAACCCATCTGTACCTCCAGCCTGGGAGGAGGATCTCCTAAGCTGGCTAGAGAGACTAGCTATGTAGGCCAGCTCTGGGTTTGATTACAAAATCCTGTCTTAAAAATAAGGTGGCAGACAAATCAGAAAACAGGCCCAGCATCAACCTAAGGCATGCAGGAACACACACACACACACACACACACACACACACACACACACACACCCCTACCACACACCCCCCCCCACACCCACCCCTACCACACCCACCCACACACACACACACACACACACACACACACACCCCTACCACACACACCCCCCCACACACCCACCCCTACCACATACACACACACACACACACACACACACACACACACACACACACACCCCTACCACACACACACCCCCCACACCCACCCCTACCACATACACACACACACACACACACACACACACACACACACACACACACACACCCCTACCCCTGAAAGAGGAAAAATAAAAAATAAAAATGTGATGTCTGGGTAAGGTATCACACACCTTTAATTTTAGCACTTGAAAGGAGGCAAGAGGATCTTGAGTTCAAGGCTATCCTCATGCACATACTAAGTTCAAGGACTGCCTAGATGATGTTTCTGCAAGCAAGCAAAATAGTGATATAATCACATACAAACAGGAAAGATCTGAGGACAAAACTGGAAACAGAAAATAAACAAAACATAACAACAGCAAGTGAAAAATTTCACAGGGAAGCCTTCTAGAATTTGCTGCAAATAATTTTTATGACTCCATTTTTATGCTCTTTGAATCACAGCACTGACAGAGACTAACAGGAAGTTCAAAAGAAAGTCCACATAGGACTAGAAATACAGGCTCATAATTTCCCCTGCTTAGAGAACAAGAGGAACATTCCAATTGGGAGAGTTCAGTAAAGGATCATCTGAAAATAACGGTGAGGACAGAGTACACCCAGCATCTAGCAGCACAAGTCTCAAGAATTCAAGCACTGGAGAGTGGAGGGCAGGGGTGGGAAGGGAACGAAGAGCAAAGCTGGGTGTGGAGCACACACCCTATTTGTGAGGCAGAGGTCCATGGACTTGTATGGGTTTGAGGTTAGCCTGGTCTATACATTAAGTTTCAGATCAGCCAGCGCAACATAATGAGACCTTGTCTCAGAAACAGCAGCAGCGGCGGCAAACACAACAAAATCCAAACAAACAAAAGAAAAAGAAAACTAGGATCAAAGAGGTAAACTCAAAGCTGGCTAACTCTTTTATACACACACACACACACACACACACACACACACACACACACAGAGTATAACCTTAGCTGCCACTGATAGCATATGGCACTGAGGTGCGTGTGTCTGCTTCCTTCGATGTACCTCTGTCCAGTTTTGTTCAAGCTAATCTCTCAGACCCCAAGAAAACACCAAAGTGAGTCATGGCTTATGCCAGTACTTAGCAGGTGGTGGCAGGAAGACCAGAAGTTCAAGGTCGGCTTGGGCTGCATGAGTCAAAAGTGGATACATAACAAAACAAAACAAAACAAAACAAAACAAAAAAACCCAAATAACAAAACAACACAACACAGAAAAAAAATGAAGCAATACAAAAACAAAAAAAATCCCCCAAAACCCGATATAAACCATAAGATAAACAACTCAAAATTGCCAAGAATATAAGATTTGGAGGCTGATGTCAATCACTGTATTTCTAAACGGACCATTACTGAATTCTGACAGTGACAAAACGTCACTTCCTAACTTCTTTCCAGGCTCTGCCTCTAATCTATTTGAGGCAGTGGCCTTCAACTTTCAGTGTGTTAACTCTGAGTATTTATAGTCTCATCTCTGGGTCATTTGGAAACAGAAGATTTATTTATCTTTTTAACATATTAGAACTCTCCATTTTATTCTTTCTAAATTCATTTATTTATTTCATTTTATGCATATGGGTGTTTTGCCTGCATATATGACTGTACAGCATGTGCATGCAGTGTCCATGGAGTCCAGAAGAGGGCATCAGATCCCCTGGAACTGGAGCCACAAACAGTTGTTAGCTGCCATGTAGGTGCAGGAACTCAAACCAGGGTCCTCTGGAAGACACAACTACCTTGAGAAGAAACAACTATGGAATTGAGAAACTTACTTAGCCCACAGGGCAAGTCCACGCTAAGTGATCCTTTGCTGAGAAGATCTGGCGTTTACCTCCTTTATATCCACTACTCTAGACAACCTCTTTCAACATGTTAATAAGTAATGTTATTTCATTAGATGTCAAGTAATCCTAGGAAGAAATATTATAATGTAGAGCTGAAAAACTGGGGTTCACAAAGGTTAAGAATTATAGCTGGGCAGTGGTGATGCATGCCTTTAATCCCAGAACTCAGGAGGCAGAGGCAGGTGGATCTCTGAGTTCAAGGACAGCCTGATCTACAAAGTGAGTTCCAGGACAGCCAGGGATACACAGAGAAACCCTGTCTTGAAAAACCAAAAAGCAAAACAAACAAACAAATGATTTGATGTCCCAAAGTTGGAGAGAGCCAGAGCTAGATTCTGGGTCCTGATTCATCTGATCCCACTATTGTTACTTTCTCTGTAATACTTTGTGTATGTCTGTTTTAAGATGGAGAGCCATTACTTTCTATACATCCACTGGGTTTTGTTTCTATTTGGTCAGAAGAGATTTTTTTCAAGCCAGGATGGCAGAAGGAACACTACTACATACAGTGTGAATACAGTTTGCTGCCCCTGAAGCTTAGGTTGAAATGCAATTCCTAGTGAAAGAGAAAGGGTGAAGCTAGGTAGGAATTTTCAGAGGTGAGAGCACCCCATTTGCCTGGATTAACTCACTTACACACTAATACATTAATGGATTAATGCATTATTTCCAGAATGCGTGTGTTATCAAAGCCAGTTTGAGGAGGTCTCTCGTGTGATTGCTGTCTCTTGCCATGTGATACAATGTACTGCCTGGGGATGCTGCCAGCAAAAAAGCCATCCCCAGATGCAGTCCCTTGACCTTGGACCAGAACTGTACACCAAAATAAACTTTTCTTTATGATTTAGCCAAGTAGTGGTACTGTGCTTCTAGCAAGAGAAAAATGGATGAAGGTAAACATCTTGTTTCTTTTCTGCAATTTTTTTAAAAGACAGAATCATTCTACAGCCCAGGCTAGCCTGGACCTAGGTAAGTAGAGGGGGATGGTCTTGAAATCATTGTAATCTGTTTGTGTCTAAGCCTTCCGAATGCTAGAACCACAGCTGAGAGCTAGTACGCCCAGCATGTCTTTCTACTGAATTGAATTCAAGGGCATGGTTTGATTTTCCTGATCCTTTTCTTTGAGGGTTTGAGAAGGGACACACCATGTTTTCCTCTGGCTTTTCAGGTATTCTTATTAACCAGGATTGCATTGTCTTATTAAAGTTTCCTCACTTTCGCCGGGCGGTGGTGGCGCACGCCTTTAAATCCCAGCACTCGGGAGGCAGAGCCAGGCGGATCTCTGTGAGTTCGAGGCCAACCTGGACTACCAAGTGAGTTCCAGGAAAGGCGCAAAGCTACACAGAGAAACCCTGTCTCGAAAAACCGGAAAAAAAAAAAAAAAGTTTCCTCACTTTGGCTGGACTGTGACAGTTCCTGTCACTACAGTAGTTTAGTTTCTCTAGATTCTTGTCTCTCCTAGAAATGGCTAGCTAGGAAATAAGTTTATGGCCATCTGACACTCTTTTAACTGACTACTCACTGTTACCCCAGCAACCAGCAAACTTTTCAATCCCTTCCCCACCTGCCGTTTCCTCTTAAGTACACTAAGAAGGGACTCTCACTCTGCCTTGTGGGCCTCAGTTCTCCCTAGAAACCCTGCAAGCTGCTGCCATCTATGGAGTTAACAGCTCTTCTAATCCATCTCTTATAAAAGAACAGTCTGCCTCAGTATTCTTGAACCCCAAACTTGAACCTTTTTAGTTCTCATTTTCTTTCTTTTCTTCTTCTTTTCTTTTTGTTTTTCAAGACAGGGTTTCTCTGTGCATCCCTGGCTGTCCTGGAACTCACTCTGTATACTCTGGCTGTCCTTGAACTCAGAGATCCACCTGCCCCTGCCTTCCAAGCCTAGTCCTCCCTTTTTATCTAGGGAAATACAAACCTCCTTTGGTTATCGGGTGGGTCAGGGGTAGAGGAGGTGGTGGAACAAGAATTCAAAATTTCATCTAGGAGTGAGTTCAGAGATCTGTTACACAACCATCTGTCCTAGCAAGAATTCAGATACTACTTTTTCTTCTTTTTCTCATGTACGTGTGTGCATGAGTGTGAGTGCATGAATATGCATGGGGAGATCTGAGGTCAATACTGGGAGTCTTCATTAATTTTTTACTTTATTCTCTGAGGCAGGAGCTCTCAATGAAACCAAGAGCTTGCTAACACAATTAGTCTTGTTAGCTAGCTTGCTACGTACGGGTGCTCTGAGGCTGAGCTTACAGAGGGCTGCTACACCTACCTAGCATTTATATGGATTCTGGGGATCTCAACTCCAGGCCTCTTGTTTGCATGGCAAACACTGTACCACTGAGCCACACCCCAGTTCAAGAATGAATATATACTAAAGAGACACTCATGTCCTTTCCTTTGGTTATCACACCATTGAAACAATGGTCTCCAAGGAAATGGAATGTCCCCAGAACTCTCACGCTCCAAGAAAGAAAAGGCTGCCTTTGGTGCCTCAGAGGAACCTGTCTCCTGAAAAGATGTCACATAGCTCTGACAGTGACAGGAGGGACCATACTTTGGCTGAGACTACCTATGTAAGCCTTGTATTTAGGCCTAAATTTCATGTAAGGACCCAGAAGATGGATTGAAGGAAGTGGGTGTCTTTGGAACTCTCTTCTCCTCAATGTGGCCAAAATGAATCAATTTCCCTTTTCTGCTTTTCACTATTACTAGCCCATTGAGGATGGGTAGCCAAGACTGGCACATTAGGGCTTCCAGGATTGAGGCTTTTGTGGAGCATGAATTGTTACAAGGTCTTGTTAATAAAAACAAACCTGAGCCAGGTATTGGGGTGAATGCTGAATGATCAGAGAAACAGAGCAAGCCACAGCTTCCTCACCTCACCAGTTCCTCAGCTGATCCTGTTTCCTCAGACTGGAAGCCTCTGTGTCCTTATCCAAATAGATCTCAGCTGAACTGCTTCTCGAAAGCCTGAAAGCTTAACCAGGCTATAGTTCCTCATCCTCATGCCTTAAATACCTTTCTGCCTCCTGCCATTACTTCCTGGGGTTAAAGGCATGAGTCACCATGCTAGGCCGTTTCCAGTGTGGCCTTGAACTTACAGGGATCCAGGCAGATCTCTGCCTCTGGAATGCTAGGATTAAAGGCGTGTGCTACTACTGCCTAACCTCTATGTTTAATATTGTGGCTGTTCTGTTCTCTGACCCCAGATAAGTTTATTAGAGTGCACAATATTTCGGGGAACATAATACCACCACAGCTTTGACCCTAACAATTCCAGTAATATAACAATGTTGATTATTGTCAATAACAATAAAATACGTCCAGGAGAGGGTATTTTATGTCTCTCTCATCTTCCTCCACAAAAGCACAGGGTGCTCACTGGAGGGGTGCAGGAGAGGGTGGGGACCAACCTGGCTGAAGCCAACTGTAGTTGTATTGGCTCCACCCACGACCCTGGGCTATATGGCCAGAAGGAGGCGGTGCCCTCTTAAAAGGAAAGGAAGAGGAGTCAAGAGTTCCCTTCTCCCTGGTTCCAGTTTCCTGGTGTGATCAAACTGCCAGGTGGATTCACTCCCAGTGAGAACAGAGGACAACTTCAGCTGTCTACTCGGTTCTGTATTCGTGAGTGTATTTCCTCAATTTACATCCTAATAAATTCCCTAATACTCCTTAAGCAGACTCCCATGGATTTCTCGTTTAGCCAACCCTCGGGGCCTTTATTTGTCTGTGGGACCCTTCCTTCTCTAAGGTAGGTGTGCTATTTCTCTCCGACCCACCACCTCCAGCCCTTGTTTCACCAAGGCTTTGGCTGAAGAGGGGAGAATACTGCCTTGTAAAATGGATGCTGCAAGGTATCCATTTACTGGAATAATTTAACATTTGTTTTACTTTGGAGAAGGGGACCAAAGAGGACCAATCTGAGGACGATTACTCCTCCCTACCCAGTTCTATGAGAACTGAGGTGCCCGTTTTGAAGACTTAGACTACCACACATCTACTGCTCGCCTGCTGTTGCTGTCCTGGGGTCCAAAGACCCCTACCTCCCCTTGTAGTGCCCACCTCCAGTCCTAGCTTCACGCTGCTGCTTTGACAGGGCTAGAAAGTTGGAATGTGTCACAGATCCTGGGGTAGAAGGTTGTGCTAACCAGATCCCAACTCTCTCAAGAGACACCCCGAAGAATTAGACTATAGGTTGGTACCCCTTGGTCACACTTCTCAGCTGCTGCTATCCAGGATGTATTTACAGTGAAGACCACCCCTCTGGTGGCCACACTGAGGAGTATGCAGAACAGAAGCAGCAGGAAGATGACATTCCTGGGTACTACATTAACCTGAAATTCTAACTTTGGTGAAATCAACCTTCACAAAAATAAATAAATAAATAAATAAATAAATAAATAAATAAATAAATAAATAAAAAAAGGTGAAGTAATACATATTTAACTCAGCATGTATTTAAAAAATAATGCTATGTGTACTTTCTGTTGATTTGAAAATAAACAAAAAAACTACACCTCAATTAAAAATGATATTGGGACCTAAAGAGATGGCTCAGTTGGTAAAGTGCTGCTGCAGTACACACAAGTCTGAGGATCTGACCCCCAGGCAGCCCCAGGAAAAAGCTGGGTGTGGAAGTGTGCGCCTGTAATCCCAGCTCTGGGAAGGAGAACAGAAGGACCCCTGGAGCACTCAGGTCAGCCAGACTAGCCGAGCAGTGAGCTCCCGGCCAGCGACAGACACTGACTGACAAAGACAGACTGATGGCTCGTTGAGAAATGACATGAGGAGGTGACCTCTGGCCTCCGTATGTGCACATGCACACATACCCATGCCTGCTATACACACAGAGTACCTGGAACCATGTCCTTACCACTAACCACTACCCATCCAGATGGGACGTGACGTGTGCTTGGGCCACAGCTTAAGCAAGACCTACCTGCTCCTGGGTCATCTTCTGCAGCTCATTCTCCCAAGCTGCCTGGTCATCATCTGTATTATAAGAAGCTGGTGGAGTGAGTCCACGAAGGATTAAGGGGTCTCGGTCATGGCAGAGGGCTGTCAGGTGTCCAATATACAACTTTAACTTGCTTCTATTTTGGTCAAGTTCTAAGAGGGGCTGGATGATCTGGGGTAAACAAAAAAGTAGGAAAGTCAAGGTTAATCTGAAATGAGAAGTTCAAATATTCTTTATGCCTCCCAAACCAAGAATAAAACTCTTCTCAACACAATTGCAATTTTCATAATTATAAAGAGAAACAATTTCACAGCACTTTTTACTGGGAAGCAAGAAGGGACTATGGCTGAGTATATTGGTACCAGATGGAGAACTCTGCACCAAGGCAGGAGACTGACACAGGATGTGTGTGTGTATGTGTGTGTGTTTTAAATTATATTTTATTTATTTATTTTGTATATGGATGAGATTGTCATGGCATGTGGAGGGCAAAGGGCAATCTGTGGGATTCGATTATTTCCTTTCACTATGTAGGTCCTGGGATTGAACTTAGGTCTTCAGGCTTGGTGGTATCTTTACTGTCAAGTCATTTTGCCAGTCCAGACTAGCTCGTTTTTACACAGATGTTGTTCCTGCTGCCTAAAGCCTCCAGTGACCCCACAAGTGCGCTGTGTACTTTGTTATGAGCAGATTTCCAAAGATCTCACTGCTAGTCTCTTCTGAAAGCCTGGGCAACATACTTCATGTGGTCCTCTACCTCCCAGAATGGAAGAAAAATTCAGTCTCTGGAAAAGGTGCGTGTTGTTCTTGGCTGAGACCTATGATGAGATAACTCATTACTTAGTCTGTCTCATTCTGGCCGAGTTCCCTTCATTCATCTCTCGGAGGCTATCTGATATTCTTTCTCTGCAAACAGCGACTAGGAGATCTTTACGTAACACCAAGTACCTAACTTACGGCCAAGGACCGAAATCCTCACTTGTAACACTGGCTCTGCATTTTTCTTAAGAGACCTGCTGTAAATTTCTTTCCTATTTGGTTCCTTTTGGCCCAGATGAGTAACTATTCCTTGGATTCTCTTTGGGAGTACACTGAATGATGGATTCTGTTCTGTTTTACGTGACAGCTTTGGGGACAAAACTCTGGCCAGGTATTGGCAGTGGGGTCACAATCCAAGGTGATCAGAAAGATCCAGTCCAGGTCTTGCATTCCAGTAGGCAGCTAGAGCAGCAAGTGCAAAACTAATGTCAGCCATGAGAACTGCCGAGCCTAGGCAGTTTCCAGGGCTTACACCCAGAAATTTGTACCTACTGCATGCCAATAGCCTGGCATTTTTCTATTAACAAGACACCTCTACCCCATCTCATAAATAAGGGACTAGATCATCTATCTTCAAATAAAAAGAAACAAGGGCTGGTATTCATTTGAACAGTGACACCAACTTCTCCATGAATCCCACAGAAAACAATCTTTACCTCAAGCTTAGGATAATATAACATACATAGTGGGTATGGCTAGACAAATGACAGGAAAGTGAATCAGTTTGGCATTACGCTAATCTACACACACACACACACACACACACACACACACACACACACACACACATACCCCTTATTTAAAGGTAATGGCTAAACACTAACGTGCTGTTGTGTAAGGCTCACAGGCCCCTGGTGACAGTTCTGCACCAGCATTTCCTATCTACAACAGGCAGATCAACAAACTCAGGGAAGGAAGAAGATGTCCCAACCAAAGCAGAGGTTTAGAAAATAAAGGATTCAGATAGTTCTCCACAAACTACATCAATTCCTCAAAAAGAACTGTGTTTTATTTCTGACCCCTAATGCATACTCACTGTGGGAAGAGTAGAGATTGAGAAAGGCTGGGCATGGTGGTACATGCCTGTTAATGCCAGCACTCAGGAGTCTGAGGGAGGAAGATCATGAGTGTGTTGGCTACTCTTATGCCAACTTGACACAAGCTAGAGTTATCTGAGGGGAGGAAACTTCAACTGAGAAAACACCTCTGTAAAATAAGGCTGTAGGGCATTTTCTTAATTAGTGATTGATGGGAGGGGCCCAGCCCATTGGGGTGGTTCCATTCCTGGGCTGGTGGTCCTGGGTTCTATAAGAAAGCAGGCTGAACAAGCCAGGGGAAGCAAGCCAGTAAGCAGCACTCCTCCATGGCTTCTGCATCAGCTCCTGCCTTCAGGATCCTGATCCTATTGAGTTCCTGTTCTGGATTCCTCCAATGATGGATAGTGATGTGGAAGTGTAAGCCAATAAACTTTTTCCTCCCCAGCTTGCTTTTGGTCATGGTGTTTTGTTGCAGCAATGAGTTTGCAACAGTGTGACCCTGTCTCAAATGAATATTTTTCTATCCAGTTCTTATTACAGGTAGAAAATTAGTTACACTAAGTAATAGGGTTTCTTTGTGATCGTTCCTCACCTCCCTACCACAGTACTGAGAATCAAACGTAGGGCCCTGCACACATTAGCCAAGTGCCACTGAGCTATGTCCTCAGCTCTTGCTTTACTCTGTTGTGAGATAATGTCTCATTAGGTTGTCCGAGGCTTGCCTTGAACTTGCAATGATCCTCCTGTCTCAGCCTCCTATGCCACCAGGCCTGTGATATTTTCATACATTGCTGTAATAGACATTGATAATACTGATTTCCCCAACCTTCCCCTCTTTCTGATGGTCTTCCCTTCTACTTTCACATCTTCTCCACTTTCTACACCTCTCGAGGTCATATCCAAGGAAAAACATGCAATATGTATGTGAGTGTATATATATACATGTGCATATTTGGATGTATCTATATATTTTAAATTGGGAAAAAAGTTAAAAACGAACTCCTCAAGATATATTTGTTACGACCAAAAGGTAAGATCCAAATATGAACGTTTTCACCATTCTACGCTTATCAGATTTTATAGAGTGTGTCTATGTGTGGTGTTGGTAATTGAACCCAGGGAGTCATACATATTAGGCAAGTGCCCTATCATTGAGCTACGCCCTTACTTTATTTTTAATATAAATTTTGAGAAAGAGTCTTGCTACATTATCCAAGTTGGCCTTGAACTTGTGATCCTCCTGCCTCAGCCTCAGGGGTAGCTGTGATAATGTCAATATAACCAGACCCAGTTCTATAGTTGTACATGTTAAGGAAAATAAATTATGAGAGAGGTTTTTTTTTGTACCAGCCGAGAGCTATTTCTTAGTAAGAGCATTTGTTGGAATAGATTCTCTAACTAACTGGTTTCAGGGGCCAGCTTCTGACTTCACTAGGAGAGGGGAACAATGGCTTGAAGGTATTTGGTTAAACTTCATTTTCACTTAGCTAAGGTAACTAGTGGGCTTTTGAAAGACTGAGAAATTATTTTTGTATTCTTCAGAATAAAGGAAGATTCTACAATATTCCATGTGTATGGTTCATTACCTATGAGATCTAAACATACAGATCATTTGACATTTCAATACCAGGACAGAAAAAACAAAAACACTCCCTACTCTACGGAACCCAGCCAATTAAGAGAGCCTGTTTTTCTCTTTTTAGCTCTACTCTTGGGGTTACTTGTTCGACTTATTTTGTCTGGAGACAGGGACTCCCTCTATAAGCAAGTTGAAAAAGGATGCCATGAGGGATCCACAAATGCCATTTGTCCACACACAACTTCGGTACATTATGATCCTTGATGCTGAACTTGTGATCCTCCTGCTTCAGCTTCCTGAATGCTGGGATTATAGGTCAGCTCCACTAAACCAGACTCCACGCTGTCCCAAGTCAGGGTTAGACCTGCCTGGTTACAACCCTCTGAGAAGTTATCCATGTCATCAAAAAGGTCAGATGAAAAGGTGCTGAATATTATTAGGACCTAAATTAGTTACCCTCGGGGAACTAAAATTCTATTTTTTGGAAGATGACTTTTAAAATTGCATTTATTTATTTGTGTGCTTGTGTCATGGTGAGCATGTATAGGCCAGAGAACAACTTGAGAGGGTTAGTTCTCTCCTTCCACCATGTGGGTCCTGGGGACTGAATTCATTTGGTTCTCAATACTCAAGTTAGGTAGCTCACAACTGCCGGTGATTCCAACTCCAGGGGACCTGATGTCGTGTGTACACACACACATGCACGCAACTTAAAAGTTCTTATATATGTGTCATAGTCACTCTCAGTCTTCTTGGAAAATTACTTTTATATCTAACTCTAAGTGAGTTTTACTTGCTGACATCTTCAGAGGCAGATTTAGCTGTTCATGTATATGGTGGTTTGAAAAAAATGGCTCCCAAAGGGAGTGGTGCTAATAGGAGGCGTGGCCTTATTGGAGTAGGTGTGGCCTTTTGGAGGAAGTATGTCACTGTGGGGTGGGCTTTGAGGTCTCCTATGCTCAAGCTACCCCCAGGGAGACAGACCACTTCTTGTTGCCTCCAAGTCAAGATGTAGGACTCTTGGATACTTCTCCAGCACCATGTCTGCCTGCATGCCTCCATGTCATACCATGATGATAATGGACTAAACCTCTGAAAATGTAAGCCAGCTCCAATTAAACGGTTTTCCTTTATAACAGTTTCCCGGGTCATGGTGTCTCTTCACAGCAACAGAAACCCTAAGACAATATATTAACCACATATATATTAGTGAATAGTTATGAGTCCTTGTTGAACTACTGTCCACTGCCTTTCAATGTGGAATTTATCAGGAAAGTTCCACAATTAACTGACAAGACTAAGACCCCAGGAACACTCCTGGCTCACTGGCGTTCTTGAACAGAGGTCCAGCAGAGAGTTAAACTGTGAGAAACAAAGGAAGCAAAGGAATAAGGTTCACCAATTTTACGTTTCTTCTCACTGAGCAATCCTCCTGGTCAATACTGCAGTTGATCAGAGAAGTCAAGGATGGAGTGTTAAATTCTTTGCAAAGTTGTGGAGCTATATATTCCATTCTCACTTAAAGCAGCTCATTTATGAAAGAGTTCTTTAAAAATATAGAAAAACTCTATTGTTGTGGTATCATCTTTTTGTAAAGATGTGTTGCTCTCACTGGTTTAATAAAGAGCTATATGGCCAACAGCTAGGCAGGAAGAAGTTAGGCAGGACTTGCAGACAGAGAGAGTGCTGGGATGAAGAAGGGAGGAATTGTCAGGAGATGCGAGAAGGAAGATGAACATGCCATGTCAAAGAAAGGTAACGAGCCATGTGGTAGATTGTAGATAAAACTATGGGTTAATTTAAGTTGTAAGAGCTAGTTACTAGCAAGCCTAAGTTATCAGCCATGCATTTATAATTAATAGTAAGTTTCTATGTGGTTATTTGGGATCTGGCTGGTGAGACAAAAAAATTACACATGTACTCTATAGTATTTTTATTACATTGATCAGGTATACTGCCTATCAAATCATAATTAATGGAAGGAAAAAATTAATTCAGTTTAGCACTTAGTGAATGCCTTAGTGATATGCTGTCTTCTACCCAATGGGACTATATGAGGATGTAGTTCTACTGTATATTAAAAGAACTTATGAGATGAGTGATTAATGTTTGGGTAAATATAATAGTTGAATTGTATAATAGATTCATTTTTGTTTTAGACTTTAGTTTGGAAACTGATGTCAAGAACCCTTAAATTGCTAAATAAATCATCTTGCCTTGGTAGAGATTTAGTCTGACTTAGTCTTCAAATATGTTTATGAAGTCCAACAAGCTTTTTATTTTTAATCCTCTGGGATGCAACCTTTGAAACAATGAGCCTTGCCATCTAAAGCATAAGCCAAATGATTAATGGATTCCCAAAATATTGGTGTTGTAGTCATTCCTTAGCTAATCCTAACAAACAGAAAACAAGAAATGTTAGAATAACCCTCACTTTATACATTTTTTTTTTTTACAAGAAATATATTGGATAGAACGCACCATCAAGTTTTAAGACTGCACTTCGGTTTAGCTGCAAGGATAGTAAGCCACTTTTATTTAAAGTTAAGTCAATAAACTTAACATTTCAAAATAAAAAAGTAAAGGCTAACCCAGCTGAAGTTAAAGTAAGAAAGCCCAGAGCCCTGAGTCCCAGCCCTCACTTCATAATACTTTCCATCTGCATCTGGTCGATTCTCACATGATTACACACTATGACCATCATGCATTTACTTTCCACAACAAATAAAAAAATCTCCCAGGAACTCTTAAATTATGAGATAAAGCCCCTTGTCTCAATTTGATGCTTACTCTGGTAAAAGGAGAGAAGTTCCCAGAATGTTATCCTCTGGCTACCCAGGACCCTTTTTGCCCTCCGTTCCTTTGGGAATGATGTAGTACTGCCACATGCTTAATTAATAAGAGACATTCTACCACTGCCACCTGTTCAACTGATAAAAATTTCTGGACCAGAAAGTCACTGGGACCTTGTGACCCTCTCTGCAGAGAGGGGTAATGAGAAGGACACTGAGCACATTGGGACAAGTAAGAGCTCAGCTCCAGGGTCCCCTGGGTCAAAGGATGGAGAAACATACTAGAAATTGTTATTTATTAATTATTTTTGATACAGGGTCTTACTATGTAGCTCTGGTCATTCTGGAACTCATTATGTAGAGCAGGTTGGCCTCAAATCCACTGTCTCTGCTTCCTAACTGCTAGGATTAAAGGTGTGCACTACCATGCTCAGTGGTTGGAAGTCTTATCACTAACAAATACCTGGCTCTAAAAGTACAAAGTTTTGCCTGGTGGTGGTGGTGGTGGTGGTGGTGGTGGTAGCGGTAGCGGTGGTGGTGGCGACACACGCCTTTAATCCCAGCACTCGGGAGGCAGAGCCAGGCGGATCTCTGTGAGTTCAAGGCCGGCCTGGTCCTCAAAGCGAGATCCAGGAAAGGTGCCAAAGCTACACAGAGAAACCCTGTCTCAAAAAAAAACAAAAAAGTACAAAGTTTCTCTGAAGACCTTGGCTATAAAAAGCTTTATGGCTTGTTGAAATGTAAGCTTGTCTACAAAAACTGTAGATTATACATTTTGAAATAAGAAGTATGGAAATCATTTTTGAAGGTAAGTTATTATTTCCTCTTAGTTTTATAGTTCATAAATCTTCTGCAAGCTTTGCCCCAAGAAAGCATCACCACTCCAGAAAAAAAGCACAGCATCCCCTATTTCCTGACTCTGTACTTAACATTTTAAGGAGATAGGGAATGGGACTTAGGATGCAATCGATCTTCCATCTTTATCACAGAGCTGCTACTTGAATTCTGCTTATTAACCTTCATGCAGTTTAAAGTGATGGCAACTTATGCATTATAATAAATTAAATGTATGGGAAGGACAGGGAAAAAGATAGCATTTGCCACTAGTGAGGGAAGGGACTATACTGAGCACATCAATAGTCTATGTATGTGCTCATTGGGCATGCTAAGGCTGTAGGAATTGCAGTACTTACTTTAATACAATCATTTACCAAGGAGTGAGCTGATACACATAAACAGATGAGGCCTACATGATAAATATGGCATTAAGTGGAGAAAATGCTCCATTTAAGGGCACAGGTTAGTTATTAGAAGATAACCAAGCAAAGTTATGTATAGAATACATTCTAAAGGGATAGTCAGATGAGAAACGAGACAGGTAATAACAATAATGATATTATCACCAGTGATGATAATAACAATACCAAACAAACTAAAACCCAAGAACCTTGCACAGTCCACTAGACTCCGAACACCAGGAGTAGAAGTGTTCAAAATTCCTCCCTGCTGTGAAGAGCTAAAAAACGATGAGAAATCTTCAATTCAGCCTTGGCTTGAGGCTTACCTTTCTATAATACACCCTTTACTGTGTTTTAGCTGAAAATGAGTAGAGGAGTTAAAAGATTAGCATGTATGTATCCTCTGAATGACTTCCTTATTGAACAGCAAAGTTTCAAAGCTAAAACTAAGGAATAAGAAATGATGGCAAAAAAAAAAAAAAAAATCTAGGCATGGATAAAATGATGCAAACAAAAGATAAGAGTCCCTGTTTTTGAGCAGACAGGAAAGTGAGGACTGAGGCTGTATGTAAAGGAGGGGCAGACATGGGCCAAAGGCAAAAAGATGGCCTTTTGTTGCACGCATGTGCATACATTTAGGAGCCAACACTGGCAGGTCACACTCGATTCTAATCCTCTGAGGTTTTATTCCTAATATCCTCGAGAGAACTGCTGCTTTAGTTGAACATTAAGTACTTGGCATTATTAATACATACCCATTGGACAGATGGACCTGAAAAGTAGCAACATGACAGCAGCCTGCAGGCGAACACAAAAGCCTTACCATAGCATCTCATTTCCTTCCTCCCTTCCTATTTCTTTCTTCTGCTCCTACGTGTGTGTGTGTGTGTGTGTGTGTGTGTGTGTGTGTGTGTGTGTGAGAGAGAGAGAGAGAGAGAGAGAGAGAGAGAGAGAGAGAGAGAGAGAGAGAGAAAAATATCATTATAAATTGTTTTCCACTTTACATTTGGAGACAGGGTCTCTCACTAAACCCAGAGCTTGCTGACAGACTAGACTGCCTGGCCAGTGAGTGCTCAAGATCCTCTGTTCACTCCTCTTCCCTGCTGCCTATGGTGCTGGGTTACAGACATGTGCTACTGTGCCCAGCTCGTACACGGGCTGTGCTTGTGCAGCAGGCACTTTACCCACCACACCATCTCTGCAGCGTCTTCTCTTTCTAATACACTACTGTATCTGTAATGGATAGGATTTGCAAGTTTAGCTGCCTTAGGTACAACGGCACCTTCTGACCATCACAGTAGCTCGATAAGCAAAGTCTGTAACAACAAAGAGTGTGAAACTAGGTCATGAAGAACATATTCACTGGCTCTTTCCCATGGCATGGTTCCCTATGAATTATGAGATTTGATAATGTCTCTGGACATTTTTATGTGAGCATCTCTTATTTTAAGGCCAGGTTAAAGTGGTGTGTGTGTGTGTGTGTGTGTGTGTGCATGTGCGTGTGTGTTTTGTACTGTACACATGTATGCATGGAATCCTGGAGAGAGAGACAATCTGCCTTTAGTCACACTACTGTTTCAGTTCCAGCATCAAAGAAAACACAGACCACATAGACATTTAGACTTCCACTGCTGCTGTTCATAGACAGGTGTTGGTCTCTGAAAGCTTCATCCTTTGCTGAAGCCTCTAGCAAACTTGGTTTCTCAATAGCACTGAACTAGACCTTGGCTAAGAGGGCGCAGGTGCGAGGAAAGGAGTTTTACATGCAGGAATATAGGGATAATAGAAATATATCTGTAGCTTTGTCTAAAGACCAGAAGTGAGCGTCTCACTATTTGGGTAAAGACAAGTTACATACAGGAACCTGAAATGTTAATGCTAAAGTCAGAAACAGCCAAGAAAAAAACTGTGACAGGGCAAAAACATCTGTGGTTTGGCATTTAAGACTCATAATAGGAATACTTGCATTAGCAAGGGGTGTGAGGGTAACACAGGAGGGAAAATCAGATCAAAATGGTCCTGAGCTAGTATTTTCAGGCTACGTATGTAGCTTTCTCTGAAAATAGGGCCAAGAGAACTCTGTACATCTGAAAGTACCTCCCTAGCATTTTCTTCCTCTCACTGTTTTGAGCTGTCAGTAAGACAGAAGTGAACCCAGGAAAGCCCTGAGAACTCTGTCCCTGCTGCCACTCCAGCAGTACTGCTTTATTTCCACATAACGTTCTCCACTCTGTTCCCAATACATCTGAGAAGAGGGGTCTTGGCTACCTTGACATAGGTGTCCTCTCTGCATTTATATCATATTTCAAAAGCATTTTTTTTCCTGAAAATTTTATATGCCATGAACAAATCTCACAGATTAACCATAACCATGTGTTACCTTTTCTTTGGAAGCAATCTAGGCTTAGGAAGGAAAAAAAGATTTGGGAAAAATAAGAATTTGAAAGACCATTTTCAGTACCAAATTCCTTCATTTAAGAATAACATCAACTAACCTGGGCTCATGGGGCTCACAGAGACTGAACTAACAATCAGGGAGCCTGCATGGGACTGACCTAGGCCTTGTGAATATGTGTTATCGTTGTGTAGTTTGGTCTTGTTGTGAGACTCCTAACAGTGAGAGCAAGGGCTATCTCTGACTCTTTTGCTGGCTTTTGGGACACTACTACTCATACTTGCTTGCCTTGTCCAGCCTTAATATGAGGGGAGGTGCTTAGTCTTCCTGCAACTTGATATGCCATGTTTTGTTGATATTCAGGGAGGCCTGCCCTTTTGTGAATAGAAATGGAGGCCGAGTAAATGGGGGGGGGGGTGTACAGAGGGAAGGTTTGGTGAGAGACTGGGAGGAGATGGGGGGGGAACCATGGTTGGGATGTAAAAATAAATAAACAAATAAAGTTACAAAAAAAGAGAATACCATCTCTAATCAGGCAGTGGTGGCACATATCTTTAACCTCAGCACTGGGGAGGCAGAGGCAGGCAGATCTCTGTGAGTTCTAAAACAGCCAAGGCTACACAGAGAAACTCTTTCTTGAAAAACTAAAGAACATCTCTATGTAGGCACCAAAAATCTCTTTCAAAATTTATACATTACACAGGATAACACAAACTCTTAAAAGACATGGGCATCTTTGTTACTTGTCTTGATGCTTATTTATGAGATTAAAAATGGCTGTGATGGAAGAGTAAACACCAGAAACCCTCCAATTGTGGCTGATGTTAAACATTTGAATGTCTATGACAGGGAACCTCAGATAAAGTGACCTGGAGCACAAGGAGTCTAATTTCTGACTAGTGTCCTTGCTGGGCACATGGTCCAAGTCTGGCAGAAAAGCCCACAATCTGGTTCCTTCTGCTCCACACATAGGCATGCTCAGTGACGACTGGAGATCAACTCTGAAGGGCAGTGGAGGGGGAGGTTTCCTCTCAAAATGCAAGAAACAGAATGGAGAGAAAGCAAACTCTAGAACCTATAAAAGCTCAGCCTTTACAGACTTGCTAAAAAATACACAAACAAAAAGCCTACAAAAACCCAAACTTCCATATATATATATATATATATATATATATATATATATATATATCATATATGACATATAAAAAGATTTTAAGTGGAATTACCATGTAATGGGGAACACAATGCCCTAACCAGATGTCATATGTCACCAAGTAAAAACTCCAAAGCCAGGAATGGGTTATATCATTGACCAAAGGGGTCCAATAAGACACCCCCAATATCACAGGCTATTGGTTACTCCCTACAACATGACAGTAAAGCACTATTGCTGAAGATATACTACTTACTTGTGTCACTGAACATGGAGTAATTGAGCTGATGTCCAACTAGAAGCTTTATCTCTACTAACTAGCATGGTACTTTGTATGCTACTAGAAGAGAAAAGTAATCATCTGTGACACCAGCTATAAATCTGGCAGCCTACAACAGTGACCTGCCTGCAAGATACGTGGGTGCAGCAACAGTGGCACAAATGTTATGGGAGCAACCTACTACTTTTTGATTGGATTGAAGGCCCACTCCATGAGATGTAGTTGGATTTAGGTCTACTCCATGAGATAAAACTCCTATCTGACATTACTAAGACTGCTATTATTCTGCTAAAGGAACAGAGCAATAAAATATGACTCTTAGTGGCATATGTCTATACATACAGATCAAGCATCACTCAGCCCTCATCAGGAAGCTTCTTCTTGCAGAAGATGGGAATTAACACAGAGACCCACAATTGGACAATACGTAGAGAGTGAAAAACATTGGAGTAGCTTTAAATGGGATGCCTTTATCAAACCTCTCCTCTCAAGGCTCAGAGATCTACACAGAAGAAGAAGCAGAGAAGTTTTAAGAGCCAGAGGTGGTAGAAGGCTCCAAGGATAAACAGCTTCTTCCAGATACAGCAGAGCTAACACACATATGAACTCAGAGACTGTGACAACACGCACAAGACCTTCACAAGTTCAAACCAGATAGAAATCCCAGCACGGAGAAGGGAAAGTGGGTGCAAAGTCCCACCCCTTACCAAGAAGCTGTCTGCAATCAGTACCTGCTGGGAAAAGGGAAAAATCAGTTTTCTCTAATGGAGTGATACTGGGTCTATAAATCACACTCCAGGACAGGCCTCATGGCCAGGATCAGTTGGCCAACACAAAATGGACTCAACGCTTTTTGTTTACTTTTTTTTTTTTTTTTCTTCAAGACAGGGTTTCTCTGTGTAGCTCTGGCTGTCCTAGAACTCACTCTGTAGACCAGGCTGGCCTTGAACTCACAGAGATCTACCAGCTTGAGCCATCACCACCACCTGGCTTGTTTTGTTATTTTTTGTTTTGTTTTCTTTTGGGTGGGGAGTGAAGGGAAGAAGGGAATATGAGGTTTGATGGGTAATGAAGATCTGAGAGGAGCTGTGGAAGGGGTTAAAATATACTCTCTGAAAAAATGTTTAAAAAAATAAAGAAGAAAATAAGCATCACAATCTTGTACAAAATCTTCATATTTTATCTGCCAGGACTTACCTTTCAGTACTGGAAAAAAGTGACTCCAAAGCTGGGTGTGGTGGTGCATGCCTGTAATCTCAGTACTCAGGAGACTGAGGCATGAGGATATGAGACTGGGCCAACTTGAGCTACATAACAAGATGGTGTGTGTGTGTGTGTGTGTGTGTGTGTGTGTGTGTGTGTGTGTCTATATGCATAGATCCACATCTAAATTTTAAAGGAACTTAATGAGGAAATCCCAAGGACAGATACTAATTTCCCACAACTAAGTAATACTGCATTATGGGTGTTCAGATGGAAAGAAGAACATGAACTCCAAATGTAGAGACCAAAGAACAGGGCTCAGAGAGTGCCAAGAAACACCCTTTTCCCATTATTTTAGTTTATCTTTTTTTAAAAAATTGAACTTTATTATTATTGTATGGATAAGATGGTGGCAGGGGCATGTGCCACAGAGCATGTAGAGAAGTCAAGGACAAGTTTGTGGAGTTGATTTTCTGCCTCCACCTTTATGTGGGTTCCAGGAATCAAGCTTAGGTTAGCATGTTTGCCAGGCAGGTGCTTTACCTACTGAGCCATCTTACCAGCTTAAGTCCATGTTTTCAGTAGCAGCTTTCTCAGGTTTCACTTCCCAGGGACAGTTAATACCGACCGCCCAGTTGATAAAGTCTAGAATCTGCTAGGAGGCAGCCTTTGGGCACACCAGAGCAGGGTTATCCTGGTCAGGTTAACTGAGGTAGGAAGTCCCACCATTAGTTGGGCAGCACTAATCCCTAGGCTCATGTCCTAGAAAGCACAAAGAGGAGAAGGCCAGCTAAGCACCAACATCCATGCCTTGTTCACCGCTTCTTGAGTGCAGCTGTCAAGTGAGACGTGGCTTCCAGCTTCTGCACCAGGGTTTCTCTATGATGGACTGACTCTGAAGTCTGCCTTCTTTAAGTGGCTTTGTCAGGGTATTTTATCACAGCAAGAGGAAAAATAACTAACACATTCAGCAGCAACTGGATGTTGTGCAGAAGATGGTATTCAACTCCTAGATTCTCTTACGTCTGCCTCCCAAGTATTGAGATTTCAGGCAAGCACTATCAAACTTAGTTGAGAGAGTCCTTAAAATTATTGTTTATTTGCTTATATTTATTTATTTGGGGTGTGTGTGTGTGTGTGTGTGTGTGTGTGTGTGTGTGTGTGTGTGTGTGTTTGGGGTGGGGAATGTGCCAAGTGACAAATGTGGAGGTTAGGGTACAACTTGCAGGAAGCTGTTCTCTTTTTGCATCATGCCTGTCCCCGACATTGAACTCAGGTCCTCAGGCTTGGCAGCAACAGCCATTAGCCTCTGAGCCATCCTGGCAGTCCTGAGAGTGCCTTTATCCTAGGTCGCCTTGTGGGCTTCAACAGCTATACACTTTAAGAGAATCTATGGCTGACAGGAAATAGCAAACTGTGTGTGGGCCACCCACAGGCTCAAGCCTCTCCACCTTGTCCATTTCACCAAGCATTGGGTCTGATAGGCTTCTGTTACAAATCTAGCTAATAAACCATTTACATATCCCACACATGTCCAGCTAATAAACCATTACACACCCCAAATATGCATCACTTCAAAGAATATTGCAAAGCCATTCTAAGGTGATGGGTTTCTCTCAAACATCTTGAGTTCAGTGCTATACAAGTGGTATACACGAATGATTTCAATTTCCCTAGTTTGTTAATAGGCTGTTTCAACAATCACACATTTTTGTGAAGGAGAACCAAGCACTAGGTTCACATGTTACTAAAGACTCACCCAGTGCCAGCATGGAGAACACAGTCTGGCCAGCGGAGGCTGGGCTGCTCTGAACAGGCGCTTCTGCTGTATCCTGGCATGTCTTGGAGCCAGGACAACTTATAGCTCTAGGAAAGCGCAACTGTTTGCCTGGCTGTTTAACTTTGTCTGCTCTAAGTCAATTACTGCACTTACGACATTTTATTAGTTGTCCTGGAATTAAATTAACTTAGATGACGCTTTGTAACCCCTGAATTCAATAGAGAGCTATGTTGCACTGGGTGTAGTCACTCATACCTGTAATCCCAGAACTCAGGGAGCTGAGACTGAGACTGTGCCTGCCAAGATTTTGAGGCCAGCCTGGTCTACATAATAAGACCCTGTCACAAAACAAACAAAATAGACAGAACAGAGCTGCGTTTACTTAGGACACTGCTATGGCAAGAGCTGATGTGGAATCCAGCAGCTCACAGCCTGTTTAACACAAACAGTGGTAGAGTGTATGTGTCTGCCCATCTCGCCAGAGTCTCACTATGTTGTCTAGGGTAGCCTTGAACCCACAATCTTCCTGTCTCAGACTCCTCAGTGATGGAAATCTAGGTATGCTATGCTTAGTAAAGTATTCTCCACTTTTTAGGACCAGTGAAATAAAGCAGCATGGCTGCTGTGGCTATGGCTAGAAATGGTTATATAAACACAGTGGCCAAAAGCAGGCAGGCCCTTGGTTAATGACATCATACACTAATTACTGGGTATCCAGTTTCAGAGGCTGCCTTCTGGCATGGGGGGGGGGGGTAGAGTTCAAGGAAGAAAGAGAGAGGGTTGTGGAGATGGGAAGGAAACAGGGAGAGAAGGAAAAGAGAGAGAACAAGTGTGTGTACAGGCGCTCTCTGTGTCAGGTTATATGCTACAAAATCTTAGGTACTATTCTGAAATAGTACAGAACAGCTAAGCAATGTAATGCTGTGGTGAAGCTCAGATTCTGGAGACGGACTGGCTTGATTCTAGAATCTGCCACACTCTAGTGAAGAGGCTTGCAATTCTGGCGGAGACACTGTTAAGTGTCTATAATAATCATCAGCTAGGATTCATCATCTATGATGGGAATGTTTACGGCTGTTCTGTGAGGATTCAAGTACATATAAAGTAAACCCCAGTGCTCAGCTGCACCAAGGACTGGAGAAGGAACAGAGGAAACCAGGGACTGGAAAATTACAGTTTCTGGACCAAGTCTAGCACTGTTGCCTGTTTCTGTACGACCCTGAGTTAAGGCTGCTTTATATATTTTTCTCTTTTGGAAACAGGGCCTTCCTTCCTATGTAGCTCAGGTTGACCTCAAACTCATGACCCCCTGCCTGGGCCTTGCAAGTGCTTGGATTATAGGCTTGGACCACAAGTCTAAGTGGTCTATACATTTTCAAATGGCTAAAAGAAAAATCCAAAGAATATTTTATGATACACAGGAACTATATAAAAAACCAACTTTAGAGGTCTATCAAGTTTTATTAATTCCCAGCCACACTCATTTGCTTATGTATTGTCTATGGCTGCTTTCAACACTATGACAAAGAAGCCAAAGTGTTAAACATTTACTATTTACATCTTTAGAAAATATTTGTAGGGGCTGGAGAGATGGCTCAGTGGTTAAGAGCACTGGCTGCTCTTCTGGAGGACCTTAGCTCAATTCCCAGCACCCACTTGGCAGCTCACAACTGTCTGTAACTCCAGTTCTAGGAGATCTGATACCTTCACACCAATGTATATAAATTAAAGTTAAAAAATAAATTAACTTAGATAAATAAATAAAATACATTAAAAAATAAATTGCTCTTTAAAAAGAAAAAAAGAAAGAAAATATTTGTAAATTTTTTCAGGGGCTGGAGAGACAGGTTGGCAACTGAGAGTCCTGGCTGCCCTTCCAGAGGTCCCTGTTCTGATTCTCAGCACCCACATAGCAGTTTACAACCATCTATGACTCTAGTCTCAGTGATCTGAGATTCTTCGGGCCTCTGTGGGTATGTGGGGAACAAATACACATGCAGGCAAAACATCCATACATATAACCAGAAAAAAAACCATAAAAAATTGCAAATCCTTACAATAGACAAATGTCAGAAAATAGAGAAACTAACATTAAAGAAGAAATTCTTATAATTTTTCATTAACAAATGAAACAAGTTAACAAATACTTATTTTTTAAAAAAAATCTATTTATAACAAGTATTACTGTTATACAAGTATATTCAAGTATTATCAACAGTAATACTGACTACATGAGAATTTAGATTTGGCAATAGGCATAAAAAGAAATGTCTGAAGTACAATCCTTACTGATAAATAAAATCATGATACAGTTTAAATATAAAAAGAATAGTAATGACTGCAAAGTAAAACTTCAAGTCATTGAAGAAAGAAATGGAAGAAGATCAGGAAATGGGAAAATTTCCCCTGCTCATGAATTGGAAGGATTAATATAGTAAAAATGAATGTCCTACCAAAGCAATCTACAGATTCAATACAATCACATCAAAATTCTAACAATTCTTCACAGATCTTCAAAGGGCAATTTTTAGCTTCATATAGAAACACACACATACACACACACACACATACACACAAACAAACCAAGACAGCTAAAACAATCTTGAGTAATAAAAGAACTGATGGGGGTATCACCATCCTGGATTTCAAATTGTACTACAAAGCCATAGTAATAAAAACAGCATGGTATTAACACAAAACAGACAGGTTGGTCAGATGGGAACAAATACAGAGATCCACAGCCAGACATTATGCAGAGAGTAAGAAACCTGAGAACACTTAGCCCTACATGGGATGTATCCATCAAATCTTTCCCCCCAGAGTTCAGGAAACCCAGCAGAAGAGGAGGCATAAAGAGTATAAGACCCAGAGGGGATGGAGGACACCAAGAAAACAAGGCCCTCTAAATCAACATATACAAAGCTCACCTGAACACAGAGACTGAAGCAGCATGCACAGGGTCTGCACGGGTCTACACCACATCCTCTATGTACATATTAAGGCTTCCAGTTTAGTGTTTTTATGGGATGCCTGGTGTGTGAATGAGGAGGGTCTATGATTCTTATGCCTTCTCTTGGGCTCTTTTCCTTCTGTTGGTTTGTCTTGTCCAACTTGGATGTAATAGCTTTTGTTCTATTTTATTCTATCTTATTTTGTTATGTTTTAAAAAATGAATGAATGAATGAAAACCTAGCCACTAGGATAAAGGTTAACTGAACTGTCACTTATACCTACTGGGAGAGGGAAAATCTGTTTTCTCCAATAGAGTGATTCTGGGTATACCAACCACTCCAGGACAGGCCTTATGTTCAGGAGTAGTTGACCAACATATAATGGACTCCACAGTTGTTTTTTGGGTGTGGTTTTATTTTGTTTTCTCAGTTTTGTTGTTGCAATGGGTTTTTGCTTGTTTTTTGAGAAAGAATGTAAGTTGGGTGAGTAGGGAGGGGGAAAGGAAGAATATGATCAAAATGTATTTAAATTTAAAAATCTGTTTTAAATAACAAGAAAATATAGAAAGAAAAAACTGGTTATTTTAAGTTGCACATATATAAATAAATGGAGAATTATATTATACTAACATTAGCTCCCAAAAGCTCCCAGCATAAATGCCCTGATATTGGTTCTTATAACCTGAGTTAGTTAAATATTGGTAAATAGGTTATAGGACACCACTCAAATGTCCTTGAGGTTAAGTACTTCTAAAACACTCACTAAATCCAAACTTGCTAGATTCTGTACTCTCTTTTATATAGAACATAAGTGATGGAAGAAATATTAGTAGTCATTTAGGCCATCTACTTTAAGACCCTGAGTGGTGACCCAACTTGAAAAGATTGAAGCTAAGTTGCTATACCAGGAGCTTAACACCTGACATTTCTCTCCTTGATCAAATGCAAAATATACAGGCTTTGTCTTGTTTTTATCTGAAAAGTTCCTGTGGACGCCATGTTGGGCGCCAAATGTAGATGTAACCAACCATCTTTTAAAATAAGAAACAGAACCAATGCAAAGAAGAAAGCCAAGAGGTCAGAGCTATTAGCAAGCCACAGGAAAGCAGGGCAGTGGTGGCGTACGCTTGTAATCCCAGCACTTGGTAGGCAGAGCTAGGTAAGTCTCTGTGTGTTCAGGGATACAGCCAGTATTAGATACACATGCCTTTAATCTCAATACCAATCATGGAAAACCTGGAGGTCTATACAGACAGGCTGTGACGAGGCGGTCATGTGGTTGGGTTTATAACCAATGAGAAGGCAGAACAGAAATTCTATATAAGGATTTTAACAGAGAAAGTAGCTCTGGTTCGGAGAGGTAGGACCACCGCATGAGGAAGAGTAAGGTTTTAGCTCTTAGCTCTGACCTCTTGGCTTTCTTCTTTGCATTGGTTCTGTGTTTCTTATTTAAAAAGACGGTTGGTTACATCTACAAAGTACACTTTCTGAACTACAAATAGGCTTTTAGATAATATTCTCTTGTAAATATGAAACCCTAGAAATGATCTGGACATTTTTTTGAAGAACCAATGCTTCTTGGTGATGAAAATGATACCACTGACAAAACTTCCCATCACTCTCCAGGGCAATGCAGGATGCTCTTCACTGCTTTTCCTGTCTTTCTTATTCAGACCACAATGACATGCTAAGTGTTTTTCCCCCCCCCTTTTTCCTGTGTGGGTGTGTATGTGTATATGCATGTTTTGGCATATGTGTGGGTGCAACTATGGAGTATGTGTGCAAATACACATGCACGAATGTTCAGATGGAAGCTTGAAGCTGATGCTGTTTTTCAGAATCATCTTTGGATCATTCTTTCACCTTATTCAAAGGGCAGGGTCTCTCAATCAAACCCAGAGCTTACCAATAGGTCTAGTCTGGCTTGCCAGCTTGTTCTGATGATCTTTGTCTCTGTTCTCTGAAGCTGGAATTAAAAGGAGGCCACCATCCCTTCCAGAATTTATGTGGGCTTCTATGGATCCAAAATGTGGTCTTCACACTTGAGTGGCAAGCACTTGAACCACTGAGCCATTTTCCCAGCCCCATGCAAAGTCATTGCTAACAACCTGTTGCTAATGACTGTATCAGTCTGAGACTTATTCCTCTTTCTGCCACCCTGTTGTGATTTAAAAATAAGTTCATATGTTTGGTATTCATGCTTCCATAAGTTGATGCCCAAGTCTTTCTGTTCCATTAAATGTGGACCAGTCTTAGTGACTCCCTTCTAAGAAGATAGGCTAGGCAGAGAAGATGATAATTTTTGATACTAGATCATAAAAGGCAGCATGACTTCGCCTACTCTGGTCTCTTAGGTCACTAACACTAGGTTGAGTTAGCCAACATGACAAAAGGCCACTGCTGTAGAAGATGAAAAACCAAAGGTTCCTATCTAAGGCCAGCATTAACTGTGGATGCAAACAGGATACTCCAGTCCAAGTCAAGATTGTGGATAAATGCAGTCCCCAGTGACACCTTGCCTCTACCCCATATCAGAGATTCCCAAGTAAGAAGCAGTACTCCAAGAAACAAAGATAATATACATTCACTGGGGCTGGAGAGATGGCTCAGTGGTTAAAAGCACTTGCTGCTTTTCCAGAAAACCTGGGTTTGGTTTTCAACATCCACATAGAGGCTCACAAATGTCTGAACTCCAATTCCAGGGGATCTGACACCCTCTTTGTCCCTCCTTGGGCACAAGGCACACACAATGTATACATGTAGGCAAAATGCTCACATATACAAACTAAAACAAAATCTCTAAATAAGTAAATGTTTATTGTTCCCTTACGTTGCCATGTTTTGCTGTAATGTGTTGCATAGCAAAAGATAACGCCTACAGACCCACAGAACTAGTCACAGTGAACTCTTATAGAGAAGACACTAACTGTATTACGCTGTTTATGCTTCTGTGCATTGCAAATACTATCCATGTCCTGTGCAAAGTAGTATCTGTCTGGTAAATGTCTGTTGCTCCTCTGAGAGTCAGCTCAAGTATCATATTCCCTGTGAACTACTGAGTCTCTTGTGGGAATCTGGGGTTTCCCACTTCAATTTGTAACATTTTCCTTGCTGTAGAAAATCTATTGTGTAGTGTTTGTTTAATGGTCTTGAGACATTTATTTATTCTCCATGAACCTGGTATATCATAGGTACACAGAGTATGCCCAGGAAATATTTGTGAATTAATTTTATTTCTCACTTCAATCAGTTTTAAACCAAAATAATTAAAAGCTTTAAACCACATAAACATGGTAAAGGAATGTGCAGAATATGGTTTCAACTTGTTAAAACATGGAATGCAGTACTAAACATCCTGATTCAGTTCCTAGAGGATATAACAATAAGAATGCTAGATTTTAAAATACTAACCAACCAACCAAATGACTATATGACCAGATTTAAGATGTTTCCACTTGATATCCAGAGTGCCAAAAGCAAATCTGAATAGCTTATTTCATAGTCTCAGGCAAGGCGGCTGAAGACCGTTCTAAGCATGCCAAACACCTCCTCAGTCTAAGTGTGTGATTCCAGTCTTGAAATCTAGGAAGAAACAGTCAGAGTTGACCATCTTTCAATGAAGTCTTGTTAACAAGTATTGTGCCTTAAAACCTGAATTTTCACTGGAAGAATGAGTCATCTGCTTTGAATATTTTCTAGACTAAGCTGCTATTTGTATACTGCTTTGATCTTTTGGCATAATGGGAAGGCAGTGATCCAGTCCAGCTACACCTCAATCAACTGTGCTCATTTAATTTATCCCAGAAACACTGACTGCCAGACCCAGCTGGAAACGTGGTCTCATCCTAGCATCCGGAAGAGGAAGAGACATCACAGAGAAGGGCTATTCTGTTTTGGTTGACGATACAGTTTTGTGTCTAAGAAAATGTTCCTTTAACCACAAATACATAAGAATCCTAACAGAGAGGATGTACAGAAAAGAAACTGTGGGGAGTCAAGGACAAGTTAACAAAAGTAGTACCACGGAGCCCCACTTGAACAACAAAACTGCTGTTTAAGAGTGCAGAGAAGACAGCAGTCAACTAACAACCCTCTACAGCATCACCAAATAAAATAATACCACATTATAGACAAGTAGACCTGTTGTTCACAACAGCATTAAAAGAGTTTTACTGGATGATAACTTAAGGGGCTGGGTGCTGAACTTAATAGACAATATGATAGAAAGTGCAGTAAGAATAGGATTGGTCAGCCTAGGGCATGTACATGTAAGTGGTGTCAGATTAGATAATAACTTGTTAGGGTGTGGGAAGAAACAAAAACATTAAAAACAGATGGTACTCCTGCATAAAATTAAGTAAAATACATGCAAAAAACTGTTTTGTTTTGTTTTGAGGGGGACAGAACAGTGCTGGGATTGAATCCAGAACCACTGCGATATATCACAAACTCTGCTAATATTTTCATTCAGTAAGAATTTATGAGTTTGGTAGGGGCTCAGTATTCTCAGACGATGGTGAAAAACAATTAGAATGTGAAAGGTTTCATTTTGCACAATGTCAAGGATATCTGGTTGTTTAGGAAGAATGCCCAAGTCATAAATAATACCAGGAAGAGGAAGGTACCTTCTTCATTAGTCAAATCCTCATCATTATGATATGAATCCATGAATCTGAGTGCATATACTTCAGAGATGTTTAAAACACTGTCATTTCTGTCCAAGAAATAAATCAAGTGAGTTAAAGGACAAAAATCTCCTTAAATCATGCAGCAGCAACCACAAGAATGCAGGATGTGTCTGTGAACTGCAGTATATAGAGGTGATAACATTTTAAAAGATTTTTTGCTCTTGCATGAATATTTTCCCTAGTCAGAAAACTCCAGAAAAGGAAAAAAAAATCTGTCTATTGTGGGGTGCTTCTTGGAGGTAATTAGGCAGGCACTAGTACCTGCAGCTAACCCACTGCAGTCCCTCAAGGACAAAGCAATGGAGTTGCTGAGGTGGTGTTGAGCTCTCTGGGGATTAATTCAGAGGCTTAGGAAGAAGATTAGCACTTTTTATGATTATATTTTTGAGAGGAATAATTGATTACCAGGTAAAGATTTGCGGGTGATCAGACGAGTGCGTTTTATAACAGGGCACAGGAGGTATGGACAAGGCAAACAGTAGCAGGACTATTTGAAAGTAGTGTAACCACCACCACCACCACCACCAATGCTATCTTTACTGCTACTACTGACCACTCCCTGGGCACCTGGCAAAGGGTAAGTAACATGCATGAAATAAGTGAGGACATTAATCCTCACAATATCCTTAATGAAGATGTATTCACTTGTTTATTTATTTTAGGTTAGCACATATAGTAATGGGTTTCATCTTAGCATCTTCGTATGTACAGACCATTATACTTTGCTCTCCTTTGTTCCTATTTCTTCCTCCAGTTAGTTTCCTATTGTATTTCTCATCTCCCTTAACAGTTCTTCCTCCCTTCTCAGGACTCTCTCTCTAGTTCACCATACAAGTTTTATTACTGACTTAGCAAAGGAGAATCAGACGGACACTCACAGATGTTAAGTGACTTGTGGGCAGTTACACAGTTATACTCAAGAACTGAGGAGTGGGGTCTAAAGGCAAAGCACCTTCATTACCACCAGGCCAAAAGGCCATAGAAACTATGTAAATACCTAGTAAGGGAAGTTAAAGAAATATTGCTTTCAGTTTCATGGATGAGATGTAACATTTCATTAAAGAAGAAAGTAGGAAGTGTAGGTGCATCATTGTGCACACATCACAATGATGACATCTCTTAAGAAAAATAGTACTACTGAACAATGATACAGCACAATGACAACTGAGATTGATCTTCCTGCTGTAAAAGCTAATATGCACATTGTAGTGTTGCCTCAGATATAAAAAGCCCCACAGCGGTTTATACAGACCAGGAAGCTCCTGATAGAGAAGAGAAGAACATCTAGGAGGAACGGTGAAGCCTCCTGAAGACATGGGATAAAGGAACTGAAGACACTTCAAGATGGAAAGACTGTCCATGCTCATGGACCGGCCAAGTTAATACTGTAAAAATGGCTGTAGTGCCAAAAGTGATCTACAAATTAACATAACCACCATCAAATCACCAATTATATTCTTCATGGAGCCAGAAAAAAAATCTTAAAATTCATATGGAAACACAAAAGGTCCAGAATAGCCAAAGCAATCCTAAGTAGAAAAATAGTGTTGAAGGTATAACATCAGGTAATACTACAGAGCCAACAAAGCCAGCCAAGATACCGGTATAGAACAGATACCTGGCCAATGGATTCAGAGTTCAGAAATAAACCCACACAGCTAATACCACATAATGGCCAAGAAAGGTATGAAAAAGACACAGTCTTCAACAAAGAATGCTGAGTTAACTGGATACACACACACAGAAAAACAAAAACTAGATCTTCATCTCTCACCCTGCACAAAATCAATTAAAAATGAACCAATGGCCTGAAAATTTCAAATTGCTAGAAGTACAGATAAGCAAAGTACTTCAAGATAATAGGTGCAGCAAGGAATTTCTGAAAAGGACCCCCCCAACACAGGAAATGATCTCAAGAACTGAGGAGTGGGGTGATCTGAAATTAAAAAGCTTCTGTACAGCAAAAGAAATTATGAGCCAAGTGAAGACAGAGAGCCTACTGCACAGAACACATCTTTGCCAACTACACATCCAACAGGTGTACAAGGACTGCAGAACTAAACAACAAGACCTCAAGTCATCCATTCAATAAACGGACTATAAGATGAAATACAAAAGGCCAACAAATATTTGAAAAGAGTTTAAAATCCTTAGCTATTAGGGAAATGAAAATTAAAACTGCTTTGAGAATCAATTTCACCCAGTAAGAGTGGCTTTCAAAAAGATAAATGACAAGAAATACTGGTGAAGATGTGGGGAGAGAGGGATCCCATACAATGGTTGTGGGAGTGTAAACTGGTACAGCCATTATGGAAGTCAGAGTGGAGGGTCCTCAAAAATTAAAAATAGAACTACTATTTGTACATGTATATTCATTACTTCACTATTTACAATAGCTAGGAAATGGAACTAGCCTAGAAATCTACCAACAGATGAGTGAATAAAGAAAATGTGACACAGAATTTTATTAGCTGTAAAAAATGAAATCATGACATTTACAGGAAAATGGATAGAACTGGTACTCATTATGCTAAGTGAAATAAGCCAGTATTAACAAAACAAATACCACATTTTCTCTCACATGCAGACTCTTGATTTACATTTATATGTGTGTGCATGCACATGTGTGTGTAGATCATGAGAGCAGGATGGGGACAATCAGAGAAGGAAGAAATTTTAAAGAGGAGGAGAGGGAGAAAGAGAGGGCCATGTGATACATGCAACATGAAAGCAGAAGAGGGGGAGAAAAAGAACCAGAAAGACTGGTAGGTGTTAAGGGGAAGGGCAACAAATAAAAGCAAAGTATGACGATGTGCAGTAAGAAACCACCATAATGAAACCTACTCCTTTGTACGGTGACTTAAAAAATTAAAAAGCAGCTGTCTGGGGTTTCTTTCTAAAGCTCTGGCCCACAGAAATATAGACAACCACCAAAGTGCCTTGGAAACTCTTGATGTGGCAGATCAGAATTTATTTTTCTTGTTGATATGAGGGTTTTGTTCTCTACCTTACCTGATAAAGCAGGAACTTTGTTAATGCATTTGTATAGTAACCAGTGTGGAAGGGAACCTGACAAGAAAAGATAGGCTAACCTTTAACAAGCAGCTTTCAAAAGTAAAACGATAAGGAGTCAGCTTCAAGCTTTGGGAATTCCTACTTGGGAAAACCTTTTGCCTTCTATGTGGTAGGAAGACAAGGTGTGACACTGGCAGTCTTTTCAAGTAAGTTTGGGAACATGACAGGACCCCTAACTTATCTCTCCAGCTATACCGATTTGTGGATATGGAGAATGTTCTCAACCACAGGCTCGAGAGCACTGCTTGTAGAGGCTTATGCACCAAGGTAGTTCCATTTGTAAACAGTAGCTCTGACCAGACTTTATGTTTTGGTTTGCTTTACTGTTTTTTTTTTCTTTCGGAAACTGCTCATATAATCACATATAATCATGCAAAAGTTTCCTTCTAATCTAGTTGGAGTCCTTTTTGGAATTTCTCCTGTTTTGCTATAGTCTCAGTATACAACTAAAAATATGTTTCTAAATTTCTTTTTATAACTCAAGGGATCTCATTCTTAAACTCAAAAGTTAAGAGGATGGAGACAGATCTTACAAAATTGGACTTTGATATCTGACAGGGCACAAGAGGGAACCTAGGCCACTAGGGTAAATTGCCATGGATGTATCCATGGATGTATACCTGACAACTTGGCCTCCAGTCCTCCAAGATTAAATTAAGTCTGTCAGGTTCGGGCTTAACACTGTAGTGATTTACTGAGATCAATGTCTCAAGCATGTTATGATGCCAAAACCTCCTTCTGTATTTGGTGCTAGGTTAGGTCCAACCCTCTGCTACAGTCTTATTGTTACTGCAGTCTGTTTTCAGTAATGACACTGCTTCTACTAAATTCTCATCAGATGATGGTCCTCTGACTCCATGCCTGGACAGACTGAGACTTCTAATTTCCTGGATAGAAAGGTTCTATATCATTGTTCAGCATGTAGAAGCTTCAAAAAATGGAACTTAGGTCAGCATTAACCTTCAAGATAAGGAACTAAAGTCTCAGAAGGCGAAAATGAGGCAAGCTATAAAGAGAAAATTAAGGGGATTGGAGAAGATAAAGAAGCCTGTTTCTACTATTGGCTGAGAATCAACTAGATCATACATCAAGATTAGGAAATATGTTTATAGTCTGTGGTAGTTTGCCTGTAGATCAAGATGTAGAACACTCAGTTACTTCTTCGGCACCATGTCTGCCTGCATGCTGCTGTGTCCCACCTTGATGATAATGGACTGAACCTCTGAAATTGTTAAGTGAGCCACTCCAATTAAATGTTTTCCTTTATAAGAGTTGCTCTTGTCATGGTGTCTCTTCGTAGCAATAGAAACTATGACACAGTCAAAGCATGCCCTGATTTCCTTTACCTTAACGTTATGGTTCCCTTGATCCCTCTGACCTATGTTTTCATCTTACCAGCCTATACACCTGGATAACAAACCCAAGAAACGACCTATGAACCAAGCTTGGTAGTACAGACTTGTATACTAAAACATTTTAACTCAAGCTTTTAAGTTGTTTAAACAATGTAACTTCAAAAGCCACCAAAATCATATATCTTTTTTCCTTTTTTTTTTTTTTTGAGAAGTTGGCTGTGAATCTGAGAAAAAACAAGGGGCAATGCATAGGAAGGGTTCGAGGGTGGGAAAGAGGGGAAATGTTATATTTACTTTTAAAAATATTAAAAACATGTCTTTGCTTTCTTTTAACCTATATATAGTAAGGATTTGACTAATTTTTTTCTCCCCTTTGGAAACAGGGTCTCACTGTGCAGCCCTGGCTGTCTTAGAACTCATTATGTAGACTAGCCTGGCTCAAACTCACAGAGATCCACATGCTATTACCTCCAAAGCACTGGGATTAAAGGTGTGTGCACCAAACCTGGCTCTTTTGACCCATGTGCTTATATTACACTTTGTTGTATGTATATTGTTTGTATGTGTAGCCCGGAGGTCAATGATGTTTTACTTTATCCTAATCTACCTTAATTTTGAGACAGGATCTCTTCACTAAATCTGGAGCTCACTGGTTTGGCTAGACTGGTTGATTAGAGAGCTCCAGGGACCTATCTGTTTTTCTCTCTGCCCCAACACTGGGGTTACAGACACAAATCATGCCTGGCATTTATGTGGGTGCTGGGATCCAAACTCAAGTCCTCATCCTTGCAGAGCAAGGATTTCACCCATTAAACCATCTCTCCAGTCCTTATTTCTTACCCGCAAACCTCTATAATGCATCTCACTAGCCACTTTACAATCTCGTTTACTACAGAAAAGTTCTGTGGCTCAGCAGTCAGGAGCTTTTGCTGCTCTTGCAGAGAACTGGAGCTCAGTTTCCAGCATCCACATCAGGTGCTGATAATGCCTGTAACTTTAGCTCCAGGGGATCCAATACACTTTTCTGCACTCTGAAAGTACCTGCAGTCACATGTGTACATACCCACATATACATTTCTTTCTTAAAAGGAAAGCAATTCCTAAAAAAAGAAGTATACTAAAGTATTTTTACTTAAGTCTTTTAACTCATATGAAAATATAACTTCAAAAGCAAAACTCACATAAGCAGCTGTTGTTAAGCACAACTCTCCCTTGAGAAGCCCATGCCCACACTTGAGTGTGAACAACTGTTTGTGTATACACATGTGTGCATGTCCATGTGGAGGCAGAAGGCAATCTCAGTTACCAGCTACCTTGTCTTTTGAGACAGTTTGTCTGTCACTAGCCTGGAGTTCCTTGGCTGGTCAGCAAGCCCCAGGGATCTGCCTGTCTCTGCCACCCCAGTCCTGGGATTATAAGCACACACTAACACACTCCACCTTTTAAAAATGTTGGTTCTGGGAAACTCCCAGGAATCTACAAAGATGACCCTAGCTAAGACTCCTCACAATGGTGAATGTGTTGCCTGAACTGGCCATCTCCTGTGACCAGGCAGGACTTCCAATAGAGGAGTTGGGATGCCAGTCCAGCCACGCAATCTTTGATTTATAGTCTGTCCTACCTATGGGATGTGTGTGGGGGGTGGGTGCAGGGGAGGTAAGGGTGGTACGGATATTGTGGGAGTGGCCAACCAATGGCTGGTTCAGCCTCAGACCCATACCATGAAAGTGAGCCCACCCCTAACACTGCTTGGAGAGCCAGGACCCAGAGGCTGGATGGACCAGAGACCTAGGATAGAATCAAACACGACTGGAGAAAAAAAAAGGTCAACATAACGATACCTATCGATATTCTGCTATACTCATAGAATGGTGACTACTCCAATTGTCATCAGAGAGCCTTCATCCAGTGACTGATAGAAATAGACGCAGAGACCCACAGCCGAGCACTGGGCTGAGCTTGGGGAATCCTGCTGAAGGGAGGAAGGAGGGATTGTACAAGCAGGTGGGGGGGAAGAGGGGAGGGTTCAAGGACATCACAAGAGAGCCCACAGAAAAAAACTCACCTGGGCTCATAGGAGTTCACAGAGTCTGGACCAACAGCCAGGGAGCCTGCATGGGATCAACCTAGACCCACCCACATATGTGCAACAGTTGTGTAACTTGGTCTACTTTTGGGACTTCTAGCAGTGGGAGCAGGGACTGTAGTATCTAATGCTTTGGCTGGGTGGCCTTGCCCAGCCTTAATACAAGGGGAGGAGCTTAGTCCTATTCAACTTGATATGCCATTCTGAACAGAAACAGAGGAGTGGATTGGGGGAGGGGAGGGCAGGGGCGAAGGGAGGAAGGAATGGGAGGAGAAGAGGGAGGGGAAACTGTGGTCAGGATGTAAAATAAATGAATAAATTTAATAAAAGAAAAAAAAGTTAAAAAAGTATTAGTTCTCAAGGATCAAATTCAGGTCCCTCATGCTTTCAAGACAAGCACAAGCACTTCAACAACAGCTATCATTCAAGTTCCACAACTGTCTTTTTTTTTAAATTAAAAACTTTTTATTACATTTATTTAAAAAAAATTTTAATATTATGTGTATGTGTGCATCTGTGTGAGGGCACACGTGAGTGCAGGTACCAGTGGAGGCCAGAAGAGAGGATTATAGGCAGTTGTGAGCTGTGTGTTGTGGGTGCTATGAATGGTTTTTGCTTTTAACCCCCTAAGCCATCTATCTATCTATCTATCTATCTATCTATCTATCTATCTATCTATCTATCATCTGTCTGTGTATCTATCAATCAATCTATCTGTCCAACTGTCTATCATATAACTACCTTTTTTTGTGTGTAGGCACACTTACATGTACCATGGTCTGCATGTGGAGGTCAGAGGACAACTTACAGGAGTTAGTTCTCTCCTACCATGTGGGTCATGGGAGTGAATTCAGGTTGTCAGGCCTGGCATCAGTGCTTTTACTCACTGAACCACTTTGCCAGCCCAGCTGTCCTTTTTTAAAGCCAACCTACCTCCTCTTGCCCCTTTCAACACCCATACTTAAACTATGTTAAGATCTTTTTTCATTGTGTGTGTGTGGTGCCCGTGAGTGTATGCAGAGGCCTGAAGAGGGTGTTGAGTGTCCTTCACCACTTCCCACCTTGTTTCTTTGAGGCAAGATCTCTTGCTGAACTTGGAGCTTCTGTTTTTTTGGCCAGGCTGGCAGCTAGTAAGCCCCAGCAATTCTGCCATAGCCCACCTCAAGTCCTGAGGTTAGAGGCATGTGCAGGACCATATCTAGCTTTTAAAAACACTGGTGCCGAGATTGAAATTTTAGTTCTTGTGCTTGTACAGAAGGGCTTTAAAAAACAGAGACAAATACCAAATGAACAAACAAACAAAACCCATCAGAGTTCTCTCTACAGCCTAAGACTTTTTCTCTATAAACTCCAAATCTGCTTCATCCTGACAGGTCCTGACCTTCTATTTTTGTGGTGGAAATCTGAAACCTGGCTGGTTTCACTTGATCACAGGTCTCAGAGCTGTGTCCCCACTGCCACTACCACTTCTTCCAGGAATACAGAATGTGAGGTACACAGCAGCTTAGCACCAGCCTATCTGGTCCCCACATTCTCATCAGGATCCTGAAGCAGCAGGGAGCTAAGGAGGCTGTCTGCTGGTGTTGCAGACAGTTTCCAAGAAGCTGATTACTAGCCGACTCTTCTGCACGGTCACCATGCAACTGTACTGCTCAAACCTGCCATTTGTCTCTTGGCATCTGTTAGGACACAGCTGGGGCGTGGAATACTCAGGCAGTAAATGGAAAGAGGCAGCTCTTGCTTCAGCTAGCTTGTCTCATTAGTCCCTGTATGTCATCTTCTTCATGCTCTTAGACTGGAGTCTCCTTCAAGACAGTTCCTACACAAAATATTTTCTTTTCCTCCTCTACTCACTCAAATGTTGCCTGACTTTATCTGTCCCAATTATTTTCCCTTCCTAATCTATGGCTCCCTTTTTCTTTCTTTCAGATCTTGGGTAGTTACAGTTATTAAGGAAATACCAGTGAAGTAATGTCAAAAGCCACTAAGTTCCTTTCAGTAAAAGGTGCCTCAGATTACCTACAGAAGAAATTCCTTACGGTTAATGGGGATTTTGTCATTTCCCCAATTAGGAATATAATTCTATTCAGCATGTCCCTACATAGTATTTATTGTGTCCAAGGTACTAGACTCAAGAGTAGGAGATCCCTTTTCTTTTTGTTATAATAGCATGGGAAAAGGATGGGATCTGCAGTTTGGGTTTTTAAAAATAATAGACATGGTCTCACTATATAGACCAGGCTGGCCTCAGACTCACAGAGATCTGCCTGCCTGTTTACTTATTTTTATGGTGCTAAGGACTGAATACAGGAGAGCTAGGCAAGTGCTCTCACTGAGTTACCCACCCTGACTCAAGCACCCTTATCCTGAGTTTAAATCGGTCCCATTTGTTAGTTGTGTAATCGTGGAAACTTGTTTAACTTTTATGACTTCTGTTTTCTCTTTTATAAAGGTGGGGAGGCAGTATACTTGTCTTAGGGAACCTGTGAAAATACATATAATAGAAAGAGCATGAAAACACCTGGCCCACCTAAGCATTTAATAAGTGTTGTTCTCCTTCCCATTCCTCTGCAGCTAGGAAGTCCTGCTTTCTGAGATTTTTCTGGCTCAAGTTCTAAGAGTTTTTAGGAGAGAAGTTTCTTATTAAAAATTTAATCCACTTTTGAAAATACAGGATCAGACTATGATAAAAGCTATGATAAAAAAAAACAAACAAACTTCGTCTCAGTATTGTTCCAAACTAATTACAGAAGCACCTGTTTTTTCCATGCTGACAAATACTGCAGTTCACGAGTGTCCAACCTGTGGTTAAGGATAGTGATGAGTACAACCCAACACAAGGTCATAAATTTCCTTAAAAGATTCCATTAAAGAGCTGGGTGTGATGATGGCGCAGCCTTTAATCCCAGCACTCAGGAGGCAGAGGTAGTTGGATCTCTGAGTTGGAGGACCGACTGGACAAAGAGAGTTCCAGGACAGCCAGGGCTGTCACACAGAGAAACCCTGTCTCAAAAAACCAACCAAAGAACGAACGAATGAATGAACGAATGAACCAACCAACCAACCAACCAAGCAAATAAACAAAAAGATGAGATTCAAAAAAAAATTTGTAACTTGACTGCGTAGTTCTTGAGCATGAGCTTTGCAGATGACATTACACTGCAATGACTAAAAAAAAAAAAAAAAAAAAAAGTGAGAGAATAACTCAAGAGACTTATACAAGACAGTAAAAAAGTATGTTAAACTAATTGTCTTTGTCCACTTGTCAACATGAAGACCATTAATGACGACGCCCTCGGGATGGCAGGTAAGAGAGAGAAACTTGGAAGATTAAAAGGAGATGATGCATTTGCCACACCATACTTCCATCAAGAAAACTTACATGTGAGTTTCATATTTATTTGTGAATTTCGTAATGGCCAAAGGATTAAATCATCACCAATTCTAAGAATTCCCTTATAGCACTGAGTGATTCAGACTATGGCAACATCATTTACTTTTTAGAAATAAGATGGTTAAATTGAGGTCAAATGTTGAAAAGCTCTTATGATCTTCAACATCTTAAGTTGTTTGTAAGATCATAAACTAAATTTGTGTCAGAATTCTATGGTGAAAACTGGCTTATATATTTAGCATTTCTAATGGTTTTAACTATTTATTTAAGTGAGTTAAATACAAAGTTAAATTCATGATAAAAATCAATTTGTCAATGTAATGTTTCCAATCAATAGTGTTGCAAATGGAACTGACATTATGGCAAGCTCAAATCAAGGCAATTTTATGCATTTCAATGCATTGACAGTTCTGTGGACAGTGGAAATATGTAGCTTGCTTTTCAATTTGATACAAAAACTTGATAGCAGATTTGAAGATTTCCAGGAAAATAATTAATACTTTGGTAGATTTGTGATATCAATTTCAGTTGACCTGTCAATTTTCTGATGGAATGCGTAGAAATGCAATCTGACATTCAATTTAAAGGACACTGTGACTGTGTCTCTTCACTTCATTTGTGTAGGTTTTACCTTCCCATAGACAAGTGCACCTCAGCACAATCACACCGGATCCAGGCCATCTCTGTTAGGCAGCCCTGTATTTGTGAACAACTGTTTTCACAACGAAGGACCCCAAAGGCTGGGGACACGACTCCGGGGATAAAAGCTTCACTCATAAATACAAGGACTGGAATTCGGATCCTCAGAACTCAGGTAAAAACTGAGAGGGAGCCCACCTAAAACCTCAGCATTCAGGAGATGGCTACTTAGACTAGCTAAAATCAGGGAGCTCCAGGTTCATTGAAATACTTTGTCTCAATAAATAAAATGGAGAGCTATGGAAGAAGGAAGATGCCCAATGTCAACCTCTGGCCTTCATGTGTGTACATGTATGTGTGAACTCACATGTGTGCATACATGCATATGTAAGTACACGCATGTCCACAGAATGAAGCACACACTGAGAACTGCAACTGCTTTCATGTAACTGGATATTGATGCATTTGTTTCTCAAACACAAGGCCAAACATCCAACTAGTTTTGTAACATATTTTTACTTTTTTTTTCTTTCTTCCAGACAGGGTTTCTCTGTGTAACAGCCCTGGCTGTCCCAGAACTCACTCTGTAGACCAGGCTGGCCTTTAACTCACAGAGCTCTCCCTGCCTCTGCTTCCCTAGTGTTGGGACTAAAGGTGTATGCCACTACTGCCTAACTAGAGTTTTACTTTTGTAATTAAAAAAAAATCAATGGAGCTTATTATATATGTTTGTTTTATTAATGATTACAAATTTGGAAAGTACCTGATGATTTTAAAAGACTCTGCATGAGGTGCCATATAATTGGGACTATGTGAATACTTTTTTGGTTATTTGTAGTGGTAAATATCACAAAGGTTACACAGACCACCCCTATTAGTTTTTGATACTGTTCATATATTTAATGTGTGGCCTCAAACCATTATTCCTCATCCAATGTGGCCAAGAGAAGCAAAAAGGTTGGACACTCCTGCACTGCACTGCTCAATTCTGCTGACTTATTTAGACACCTCTGTCTACAGACAAGACTTTCTAAAGATTTAGAAGCCTTACAAACTGCAGAACTACTGCAACTAGAATACTTTTAGTATGTGTCATACAGGCTAGTCTTATGTCAACTTGACACAAGCTAGAGTCATCGGAGGAGGAAACCTCAATTGAGAAAATGTCTCAGGCTGTAGGAAGCCTGTAGGGCGTTTTCTTAACTAATGATTGATGGTGAGGGCCCAGCCTATTGTGGGTGGGGCCATCCCTGGGCTGGTGGTCCTGGGTTCTATAAGAAAGCAGGCTGAGCAAGCCATGGGAAGTAAGCCAGTAAGCAGCTCCCCTCCATGGCCTCTGCATCAGTTCCTGCCTCCAGGTTCCTTCCTGCTCTCACTGCTTTTCATGATGAACTGTTATGTGGAACTATGAGTGAGATAAATCCTTTCCTCCCCATGTTGCTCTTGGTCATGGTGTTTCATCACAGCAACAGTTATCCTAACCAAGACAGTGTCCAATGAATAAGGGAACACCGTCAATACCCCACTAGAACAGACCCAAAGGCAACTGAAATAAAGGAACTTCTAAAACAATCTCAAAAGCAGTGCTAACTTGCAGCATCTCTCACTTAATTCTGAAACATACTGTTCCAATACACACACACACACACACACACACACACACACACGTATGCTATGCACATATATATAATCCCATTTCCACACTTTAGTCACAGAAGGTTTCCGAAGGAAGATTGACTTTTACGGCCTATGATAAGGACTTACTTTACTAGAGAGGCCTGACATCAGGTTAGCCATGCCAACTTCTTCAGGGCGAAGTCCCTAAAGAGCATATGGCTAGTCTCACAGCTATGAGCCACAGGTTACACGAAGACAAGTTTTTACCCTTAGATGTTCAGGTGGCAATCAGAACATATTTTTGAGTTATACTCACTCTGCTATAGTTAGAATGAAATTGCAGGAGTCAAAAGTTTTACAGCTTTGCCTTACATCTCCAACATTTCTCTGAGGTTCTGCTATCCAGATGCCTTTGGTCTGCATGCTTTTTTAATAATAGTGATGCTGATATCACCAGTACATTGGTTCAGAGCCATTTCTGTATACTTGGTTTCAATTGTTTCTTCTTCCCTGGAGTTTGTGAACTTTAGAAGATAATTTATATATATTATGTATAGTTTCTATTTTATAATCATATGTATTTTAATTTGTGTGTATGTATATATCTATTAAACTGAGGGCATATTATACATAGGCAATGTTCTAGATAACAGGAATGCAAAAGTAATCATATTGATATTGCTATATTCAGGTCCCATGTTCTACTGTCACAGAAGAAGAAACACAAAGTGAAGGGACAGAGCGCAGCATGAACAAGCTAATTCAGACAGGAAACCTTTAGTTTTAGGGTTTCTACTGTTGTGATGAAACACCATGACCACAATCAAGTTGGGAAGGAAAGGGTTTATTTGGCTTATGCTTCCATAGCACTATTCATCACTGAAGGAAGTCAGGACAGGAACTGAAACAGGGCAGTAAATTGGAGGCAGGAGCTGATACAGAGGCCATGGAGGGATGCTGCTTACTGGCTTGCTTCCCATGGCTTTCTTGATCTGCTTTCTTTTTTTTTTTTTTTTTTGGTTTTTCAAGACAGGGTTTCTCTGTGTAGCTTTGCGCCTTTCCTGGAACTCACTTGGTAGCCCAGGGTGGCCTCGAACTCACAAAGATCCGCCTGGCTCTGCCTCCCGAGTGCTGGGATTAAAGGCGTGCGCCACCACCGCCCGGTTTGATCTGCTTTCTTATAGAACCCAGATCCACCAGCCCAGGGATGGCACACCCATAATGGGCTGGTCCCTCCCTCATCAATCACTAATTAAGAAAATGCCTTACAGCTGGATCTTATGGAGGCATTTTCTCAATTGAAGCTCTCCCCTCTCTGATAACTCTAGCTTGTGTCCAGATGACATAAAACTAGCCAGTACATTTTTGTTCTGGTACTCTCCACTAGGGTGGCTGAGGTGGTCAGATCTGTACTGTTTGATGTCCTATGGTAGGCGAACATGTCACTGATACTGACTGAATGTATTCTTTTTAAAGAAAATGCCACTAAGTATATGTTACAGGAAATCTCTTAACAAAATTCAAAGTGTCTTCTTTTAATTATTATTATCATCATTGTCTGTGCACGTGCACACCGTGGTGTACATATGGAGATCAGTGGACACTTTGTGAAGTTGGTTTCCTCCCTCTGCCACATGTGGGCTTAGGGAGACAGAATTCAGGTTGCCGTGCTTGCTTAGCAAGCATCTTCACCCACTGAGCAAGGTATTTCTAAAGGAAAATATTCCTCAACATATGTGGCATCAAACTTTTGGTAATAAAATCTATCTTGGTTACCACTTAAGAACAGCTTCTAGTTACTCATCCTAGAACACAGAAATGCCTGGGAACCTTGAGTCACAACCTCCACATCTCCCAGCCCTATAGTCTTACCTCTGAAATGAAAACAATGTACTTGATGATGATATTTCCAATAATAGTAACTAAGTCCCTGAAAACTTATTCTCAGAGTGAGATCTAACTTAATGATTTGAGATCTAAAGAGCAGCGAAATGGTAAGAGCATCCACAAAGCACAGTGCTTAGGGATGTAAGAAACTGCTGACAGTATCGTACATTAACACAAAGCACTGAGAAACTCCTGCACTAGATAAAGAAACCACTGCAGAGAGGTGACCCCACTCTCCCTAGACCATAGACTTAAGTGGAGTGTCTAGTGCCAGGCCCTGCAGTCACATCACCTCTCTTCTTCTTCTTCTTCTTCTTCTTCTTCTTCTTCTTCTTCTTCTTCTTCTTCTTCTTCTTCTGCTGCTGCTGCTGCTGCTTTTTTTTTTTTTTGTTTTGTTTTTTGTTTTTTTGAGACAGGGTTTCTCTGTGTAGTTTTGGTGCCTGTCCTGAATCTTGCTCTGTAGACCAGGCTGGGCCTCGAACTCACAGAGATCCACCGGGCTCTACCTCCTGAGTGCTGGGATTAAAGGTGTGTGCCACCACCACCCGGCCTCACCTCTCTACTTCTTACCACCACTGCCTCTTATGGGGAAGTCAGAGTAGAGAGGTCACACTCAGCAGCAGGTGCTACTGTGAGCACTGAACAGAGACAGTTCAAAGCCTGCACACAGAACCCTCAGGCTCTGCAGTCCCCAGTCTGGCCCAACTCAGACCTCTCAGCTCTGATTACTTCTGGTGTCTACTTTAGGCTCAAGCCTCACCAATGAGTGCTGTCTTACAAAACGCTTTAGACAAAACCTTAAGTTCTTAAGTTGGTAAGGAAATATCATTTTCAAATTCACAATTTTGTTGAGAAAAATCTATTCTCTGTAGAAACAAAAAAGAAATAAATGCAGGAGAGAAAGAAGCCAAGACTTCTGCAGTGCTTTAGGGATCACTCATATAATTCTTGATTTTGTTTTTGAGACACGGTCTTGCTGTATAGCCCAAGATGGCCTTGAACATAGAATCTTTTTGCCTTAGCTTTCCAAATGCTGGTAATATATGCATACATCGTAATCCCAGTCCTTGTTAGTGCATTTTCTTAGGTAAAATGTTTTACCATATACAGTTTGTGGCAAAGTTTAGAAAGTATGAAGTTTTGTACTGTAAAAACAACAGGTCTGGGCAGCTAGCTGCAAAGGTGCTGTGGGAGCCATTGGCAGAAGCAGGTGCAGGTGATCCCTAAGGATACAGCTGGGAAAGGGTAAGTGCAAGAGGAGAGGAAGCATGTTACAGAGGCCGCTCCATCATAGCAGCAGACATGGATGATTCTGGGCCCAGGACATGAGATGGCTCGTTTATTTTTCAATCTCCTGATGAAAGTACCTAGTAACCTTGTTTCCTAAAACAATGTGTTTATTATCATCGACTAGAAAAAAGGCTAAAAGTAAAACAGCTCTGTCCATATAAGGTAGAATCATATTTGTTTACAAATGACTACTAAACTATAGCTATTGTGTGGCTCCTACATGCCTCATGGTGACAAATACATGCTCCTGGAGTGTGCAGACAATCAGGACACAGATTTCCTTTGATTTTTAGCTTTCTCTGATATACAACACACTTTCTGGTTCTGCATATTTCACACCTGCTGCTAAAAGTCATATGGCAAGCTGGCCATTAAACAACTTACCTCTTATCCTTCTTGGCTGTATTCAATAATCAGAGGTTGACACAGTTACATTTTTGAGCAGTTTAACATCAAGACACAGACATTTCAGGGAGAACTGACTCCAAAGGAGTGAGGTCAACATAAGCATGGGCAGTGTGTCCAGCAGATGCAAGGCCACCAGGATGTGTGAGCTTAGTAATTACAATGATCACTTTCCTAGAAACTGATTTCCTTAGTCAAACCTCAAGGGCATCAGATCAAAGGAAGACACCACCACAGCTGGACTGTTTTCCAGCCAACTGGCCTGTTAAGGGGAATCTAGACAGTGTCCTGGCAGCTGCTGACCACAGCAGCAATCTATGAAAAGGAATTTAAAACATTTTATTTTTTTTGCTAAAAAAAAAAAAACCCTCCTCTTTTATTCCTTTGTTCCTCCTTTCCTTTATTGATATTCTAAGAGTAATGTCAAAGCCCTAGGGATATCCTAGGTCCTGACCCTCAGAATCCAGCATATTCTTCCATAGGCAGAGAGAACATGAGGAGGTACAATACAGTTCACAGCACAGTGATTTTAAAACAAAAATAAAACAGACTATATATTTATAAGTATCATAAAGTATATTTCTAACACAGGCTAGTAGCAGCACATTTGTCTGCCTCCCATGTCAATTTGCGGTAGGTTACTAACCAGGACACTGTAAAATCACTAGAGATAAGATGATTTAGCAATAAAATCATTAATTGGAGGAATTTAGTTATATGCCCTGGAAGTTCTGCCCAAAATGTACAGAAAGAAATTATAATGTGACCATTAACACACAGAAAGAACTAAAGCCACTCTGTCAAAAGCACAGCAATCCACACAAGAATCACGTGAAAGTGAAGGAGCAGAGAGCACACAGGGTTCATGACTGTACAGCGCAAGATGTGAAGGTGATCACGGAGAAAGAGAAATGGAAACAAACGAAAATCATTTCTGTAGTTAAGGAAAGCTGTTCTCACCGTTCTGAACAAAATGGCTGAACTAAGAGCATCTGATTGGCTATGCCCATATACCCTCCTCCTCATCCTATGGGGAGAGATGACATGGGAACAATGCCCCAGGGCAGCATGGGAATGAAAAAGAGTTGGTTAGTATTAAAACAAAGACACAAACATAATGTAGCAGAAAAGAAGTTCTTGGCTTTCTTTACATTAGGTTCTAGTCCTCTAAATTACAAATTAGTAATTAGTTTACGGTTCCATGTTTATTCTTCTGCCTTTCCCAGAGCTGGGTGTGCAACATTAATCAAGTCAGAGCTTTTCTGTAGGATCTGCTTGTTGCCTTTCTCCATCTGTTAGCCTCCCCACTCCAATCACCTCCCCCTCATATCTAACCCTGCTCCATGGAAAATACCAGGCATGCTCCTGCAGAGGCTAGCTAGTCTGGATTCCAGTAGCAGGAAGCAGGCGAAGCAAACAGTGGTTTGGAGGTGGGCAATACCAAGCAGACAGCTCTCCACTGTACGGAAGGCTGAGTCTGTTTCCCCTCTGAAGGATTAGGTGTGTCTTGGCTGGCTTAGACATCACATAGAAGCACTCCTTCTGGGTCTTAGACTAACAATTTGGGTATCAGCTGCTTCTTTCATTGACCCAGTTTCTATGGCTACTTCTAAGACAATGCCACAGTTGTCACTCGGCAGAGATGTTTAGCAGGGGAGTTTTCCTTGACTTTGCAGTCATATGGATGTAATTACTTGGCTATTGTTTTCCCCTTAGCTTTATTTTTTATGTATTTTAGGACTGGGTGTGACAGATGTTGGAACTGATTTGGGCACAGAGATATGAGGTAATCTGCTCAATGCTCTTCTCTGTTCATCACATTCAAGATCTTAGGAGGGTTTTTTCTCCTTTAAAAAATTTGCAATTGAGTATGATTCCCTTCAGTTTCTTAAATATCTCTTTTGCATTGATAGCAAGCTGAAAGCAACAACATCCTTGAGAATGTCATGCTGAAGGGGCCCACCAGGAAACAAACGAGGGAAGAAATTAAGTTTCATCTATCACCTTTAATTTTTTTGTGGTACTGGAAATTCAACTCAGGGCTTTGCACATGCTAGGGCAGCTACTGAGCACTTAGGTAAATCCCAGCCTTCAGCTGTACCTTTCACAGAAGATGGGCAGGCTATATAACTGCAATTCAACAAGAAGTAATTTCTATCCTGAGCTGTGCCTTGTAGAGCCTGAGCAAAGTCTTGTTTCCTAACAAGGAACCGATTCTTTAATAAAAGTAGGACTCATTTTTTTTCTCATATCAATGCAATTATTTAATAATAGTTCTTATAAACAATTGAAGCATATGCTCATAAGATATTCAGAACCATCAATTTCTTATATAGGAATTATTTGAGATAAAGCTGAGATTCTTCTTCTAAATTTATAACCTAGAATTTGCAATATGCTACCACCAAATACATGGATATGAAAGTATACTTTTTAAAGAATGAGACATTCCAGCACAGTCTTACCTGGTCTGGGGAGGGTTTATGGTTTGTCTGATTGGAACGGGAAGATTTGAAGTGGTCATCCTCATAGTTGTCAGCCATTAGCTTCATTCGATTTTGTGTCTGAAAAGAAATTCATGGTTTAAATTGAGATAAAATCCCTATAATATATGGTAGAGCAACAATTACCTTAAAGACTTTCATGAGCACAAAACCAGTCCTGTCTACAATAAAATTAATTCAACAAAGACTTTGGGAGCACACCGTCAAGGATGTAGTCAAAGCTATTCATATACTGAAGCCCTAATACCAAGGTCACGGTATTAGGTCTGCAGACAAGGTCTTTAAGAACCAATTCAGACTCAGTGAAGTCAAAGGATTGACTCTTAACTTGTGACTATGGCCGTGTTCTAAGAGCAAATGAGTCACAGATCTCTATGTGAACAGAGAAGACAACCTCTACAGGTGAGGAAGAGCGCTCTCACCAGGAAAGGAGTCAGCAGAGATCGTGCTCCATCTTGGACCTCTCAGACCTCTAGACCGTGAGCAAACAGATAAGCACTATTTTGGCTACCCATTCTACAGCATTTGTTATGGTCGTTTGAGCTAAGATAGGTAGGTAACTGTGCAGGGAAGACAAGTCTCAAAGCCAGCACTTTATACAGTACTTTTTAACATTGTTAAGTAAGACTAGACTGTACTACACATGGTATTCTGCAACTTTAATTTTTTAGTTTTATTTAGGTAGGACTCATTTTCATGTTATTTAGGAACTGACTCATCATTTTTTTAAACAGCTATTCAGTTTTGGGTGGATTTTATATAAATATTAAGATCATAAATATTTGGGCAGAAGTTATTACTTATAGATGAAATAATATAATAATCTAGAAAAATCTAAGAGAATTAAAAAGCAAAGTGATAAGGACAGAAGACACACATATAAAATCTAACAGCCATCAATAAATAATTTAGGTTTTGAAAATAATCCAATGTTCTAAAATCCTTTTCACTTCTCCATCTTTCCCAAAAAGGAGGACTGGTGACTCTGAGCAACTGGGTAAACGAGTGCTACGCCAAGCATCTTAGAAAGCCACTTTGTGGGTCAGAATGCACAAAAGTAACGCATGTTACACTAATAAAAATATTGCTCAAATAAAGCACGAAAGTCTTGCTTATATTGTATGATTTTTAAATATTTACCATGAACACAATCTGAAGAATGAAGTTAAAGAAAGATCACCCATGATTCCTTTGATGAGTGACAATCACTATTCATATCTAAGTGTGGTGTAAAGAGATGTTCCCCCCCCATAGGCTCAGTTGGAGGTGATATTTGGGGATGTTTGGGTGGTGCAGCCTTGTGGGTGAGGGATGTCACTAGGTGTAGACTTTGAGAGTATATAGCATTGTCTACTTCCGGTTACCTCTCTGCGCTTTGTGTTCAAGGGAAAAGATGTGATCTCTCAGCTTCCTGCTCCTGCTGCCTCCTGCCACTTGCTTGCTTTGCTTCCCTGCCAAAATGGGCTCTTATCCCTCTGGAATGGAAGCCAAAATAAACTGTTTCCACAAACTGTTTTTTGCCATGGTCTTTTACACAGCAGCAGACACTAAAACACTAAGTATATCCACTCAGCCTCCTCCTAGTAGTGAACACATAAAAGGAAACACTTCTGATTTACCCTTGTTTGGTGCCTATCTCTATATGCATGGTACTTGAAACACCACTTTGTTGAGCAGGGTATTTTCATCTCTGGCAGAAGACACTGTCTCATTTGGCTTTGTTAAAATTTGACGGGTTATCTCGAACACGTTTCTTGGTGAATTAAAAGCATTTTGACTACACTCCCCCCAAATGTTTACAGAAGTACCTAATGGTGCCTGGGGGCAAGAACTTTAGGGCCAAATTGAGTTAGTTTAAATTCTAGTTCCATAAACTAGTTATCTAACCTTAGGCACATTATAAGGTAAATTCTGAACCTTAATTTCTCCATTTTTAAAATGGGGATGATCATAGATCTCAGCTAAAAGACTGCTGTGAGGGTTGGTTAATTAAGTTAATAGAAAGAAAGCATTTAGAAAGATGCATAGTCTAAAGTCAGTACTTAATAACTTTTAGAGATTAGTCTGATAATGATAACCATTAATTTTCATTGCCTTATTCTAATATTTTTCCTGGTTGTACAGAATGGATTGTCTAATTAGTCCTATATTATTGGGCACTCAAGTTCTTTATATTTTAACTTAACAACACACACACACACACACACACACACACACACTTAAGTCAGTTCTTCCTTCCAGTGTATGACAGAAATAGAATGTATTGACAAATTGTGATACCAATTTTTTCTTTTCTAGAATGCTTTCCAGTGACCTTTCTTATAGTCTGAATATTTGTAACTGCTTAAAGTTCACATCTGGAACCTTCCCCACAGTGCTGAAGAACTGAAGGGGTGGGTTTTAGGAGGCTAAAGTCTTATACTAGTCTTCTTCTGAGATGGCTAAGGGCTCACCCATCCATTGTGCCCTGTGAGCAGGGAGCAGGAAGGAACAAATGGAAGGCAGAGTGAGCCCTCCACTGATGGTGACTCTGTTGAAGCCCTGTCTTTGGCTTCCAGACTTTAGTTGTTTATAATTACACAGTTGAAGATATTTTGTTATAACAGCCTGAACAGACTAAGGTAACCTTAAGAATAAGTAATTTTTCTATGTCATGAAGCACTCTACATGACTGACAAGTCTGCAGGGCAGCTCTCAGAAGAGAAAGAAGGGATAAGAAACTACGACAAAGTCACACCTACAGAAAGAACGAAGTGCTGTTGGTGGTCTTTCTGTTTGCTGTGAATGTGTTGCTACCATTGGTTAATAAGAAGCTGCTCTGGCCTTTGGCAAGACAAGTTATAGCCAGGCGGGAAATCCAAGCAAAGATACAGAGAGAAGGGTATAGTCAGGGAGACACCTGCTATCCAGCCGCCCAAGGAGCAAGATACCAACAGACCAGTAACACCACGGCTACGTGGCAAAATATAGATTAATAGAAATGGGTTAAGATGTAATAGCTATCTAGTAATAAGCCTGAGCCATACACCAAACAGTTTGTAATGAATATTAAGCCTCTGAGTGATTATTTTATAAAAACGGCTGCTGCCCAGGCAGGACTGGGTGGGGCACAGGAAAACCTCTGGCTATACTAAGGCATCTATACACCATTCGTTTGATCACAAAAATCTTTTATTCTGACTGTATTATGGATATGGGCAAAGATCATGTTTAGTTAGATTTTTAAAGCATGAGACAATCTTTCCTACCTGATATTTAGGACATGTTTACAATGTAAAAGCAATCCTAATAAAGCATACATGAATCCATATTTAAGGCAGAGAAGTATTTTAAGTACTTTTAAGGAACGAGTACATAAATACAAAGATGCTGATCTGAGAAAGACCAAGGACTATATGTTTGATCATATAAGTGATTGAAGATCAGCATCAAGAACTTCTTTCTTCATTCCTACAAGACGGGAATGTGGCCAAGGTTCAGTGTTCCCAGATTTATTTAAAACCAGATGCAAAACCTGCTCCTTGCACAGTCAGGGTGGGCTATCACAGGCATGAGATACTATGCAGATCACACAAGTGACTGCTTGGGAGCAGCTTTTGTATGCTGTGTTTCTTGAGATAAGGTGAAAAGGCAAGGGAATAAGCTCTCCACTGCCATGGAAGACATTTTACACCAAATGTCTTCTCTCTTCTACTCTGTCATCACAGGATGTTTGAAATCCAGAAGCATAAAGAATAACACTGTTTTGAAAGAAAAGAAGGAAGGAAAAAGAAAAAGAAGGAAGTAACTGGCTGAAATAAAACTTTACTTAAAGACATAAATGTATACCTACATATTCCTGAGAAAAAGGCATTCAGTATTTACTCTGTTGGCCTTTTCTTCTAAGAGTTTGTGGTGGTTTGAAAGAAAATGGTCCCCAAAGAGAGTGGCACTATTAGGAGGTGTGGCCTTTTGGAAGGAAGTGCATCACTGTGGGGGTGGGCTTTGAGGTTTCTTTTTCTCACACTTCCCTCAGTGTAACAGTGACTGACTGTTACACTTCCTGTTGTCTTCAAGATGTAGCACTCAGCTTCAGCACCATGTCTGTCTGCATGCTGCCATGCTCCCCATCATGATAATAATGGACTGAACCTCTGAAACTATAAGCAAGCCACCACAACTAAATGTTTTCTTTATAAGATGTGCCACGGTCATGGTGTCTCTTCACAGCAACAGTAAAGCCTAACTAGGACAGAGTTGCATGCTAATACCTAAACAAGGTGTTGCAGAAACTATTTCAGAGAAAAATAGTTAAGCCAAGAAAGAGGACAAAATAGAAAGAGGCCAGAAATAAGCCTGGTGTTTAAAAGGAAAGGATTATTCTTATTAGCAAATGATAAGCTATTGCAGGCTCTGCTTACCAGACAAAAAGATGTATCACTCCTTCAGAGACACCTGAGGGGATCAGACGAACCACTGTTAAAATGACAATGCTCTGACAAGGAGGAAAGTGACAGCCAGTGAGTCTCCACATGAGACTGCGCAGTTGTCCTTCTACACTGTCCTGTTGTTTCTCTTCTGGGATGAGACACAGACAGTGGGGCATGATGTCAACTTTGCTGTCAGGAAGAGCACTGAGAGTTCCCTTGCTTCCCCAGGTCTCACCTTTCCAAACAGGACTCACAACATGTATGTCTACCTCTACTAACAGCCATAATTCTTCAGGTTGTTCAACTTAAAATGTCAACTATTCTTGACTCCTTATTTCTACTCATGTGTATTGACAATGGAGTCATAAAGTCCTGTGGACTCTATTTTCAAATTTCCCTCACTTACACAGTTTACTCCTGTAACCACTAGCATGTTATTTTCCTGGCTCTCTCTGTGGCTAATAGTTGCTGATGTACAATAGAAAATCAAATCTTAAAACTGGGTGTTGTAGCATGTGCTGTAATCCCAGTACCATGAAGGTGGAAGCAGGAGGACCAGAAGTTAGAGGCTAGCCTAGGAGATCTGTTCCAACACTGAGATGGCTCAGTGCTTGCTATCAAGTCTGATGACCTGCGTTTAATGCCCAGTATCAACACAGTGGAAAGATATAATTGTTTGACTCATATACAGAGAACATTCTGTTCTTCCCTTCACATCTGTAACTCTAGTTCAGACATTGTCTTCTGGTCTCTAATGGCAGTAGGTACACATGTGATACATAAATATACATGCAGGTAAAACATCCATACTCATAAAATAATCAAACAAATTTAACGTCTCTTTCTCTCCAAGCCAACACTGGGTTGATGTTTGTCAGAGAATGTGTCAAATGACTCTAAAACTAGAAGAGGAAGAAGGAATAGAAGTCACAGGCCTTCCAGTAAGCTAAGGAGGGGGATGGAATAGAAACAGGTTCTCTTTCGATGTAAAATGTGCTTTCTTACACAACAAGCAAATAGAATCATAGTATAAACTCTACTGTCGTGACTGTTTTGCTGTTGTTTTGAGATTCATCTGTATTACTTCTGTATGTGTAGTTCATTCCTACTTATTGTTGAATAGCACTCTTATTGCACAAATATGCTACTTTGTCTATTCATAATATTTGCTGTGGTGGCCAACTTTAAAGATGGCCAGCAATGATCCCATTCTCCATCTATTCCCAGTGTTGTGTGTTCCCTCCCAAACTGTACAGAGTTAGCTTGTGTGATAGGTCAAGGCAGAGTGATGGTATATAATTTCTGAGTTTAAGTTACAAAGACACTGGGAATCTCATCTAGAGGAATCCCACCCCTGCCTCACTTGTTTATGGTAACCCATTGCCATATTCTAAGTAACCTTATGAAGGGCCAAGACTACATGAGGATTTGAAACAGATTCTCCGAGAGTCCAAGTCAGGCCTTTAGATGATTGTATATCTGGTCATCAGCCTGACGCAAACGTACAAGGGACCCTAAATGGAATCACAGACGAAGCTATCCCCCAATTCCTGAAATAATAATTACTGTGTGAAGTTGAGGGGATTTTTATAGAGTAGAAGATGACTAATAGATGTGGTAACTGGGACCAGGGTGTGTGGTAACAGAAGGTGAAGAGCCAAAGGAGTGACTTTGGAACTGGGCAGCGGGCAGAGCTGCGTGAATGGGGAGGAGGAGAGCACGGGTGAAAAGCCGTTTGTGAGCACAGACTTGAGGGAGGCCGCCAAGAGTTTCAGGGGGAGTGAGGGATACGTGGGGATACTCCTCACCCTGCTCTAGAACTTCAGGGACAGCATCACCTGCAGTCCTGTTCAAAACAGAGAAGCTTACTTGAATGAACTGAGAGCCCGAATCACCACATATAACACTGACACTGTCATTACTGACAGTGAACACAAAAGAAAATACACAAATGTGGCCACTCTTGGTACCTAAGTAAAAACCAAACTAAAGTTATTTATACATGTATACATATGTGTATTAAAGTAACACACTGAAAGTGAAAAATGAGACCAACAGACCATGTAATATAGTCCTTTAGTCCATATTTAAATTGAAAATAATTGTTCTTTGTGATGTGTGACTGTTCTTTGCTATCAGAGGAGAACTGGTTCTAATCTCCAAGACTCTCTCTTCCATGGATACCAAGGCCTGAGGACATTCAAGTCCTTTATATGAAATGGTATAGTAGACACATATAACCTATGCATATTCTTTTATATACGTTATTTCAATATAAATGCTTGGTATTGTTTAAGGAATAATGACAAGAAAAAATCCACATGTTCAGTATACATGCTGATTTTTAAATTTTGAATAAAGTCGGCCCTTTAAATCCAGACTCCTTGTCTGTCAAACAAACCACGGATCAAAAATACTGGAAAAGATTTTTCTTGTCATCATTTCTTAAACAATGAAGAATGATGGTAACTCAGGATTCTACATTATGTATATAGCTTTAAAGGCTTATTCTCCACTATTTTTATTGGCAAAAGACTCCCATTCCAAATTTAATTCATAATGAAAGGCTTTAAACCTGTAACTAGTCTACAGAAAGCTCTATTTTCTTGGCTGGCTAGAAAGATTTTTCATCCAACATTTTTTTCTTTATAGAGAAAGAAAATAAATCAAAAATGGTGACTTTCATCAAGTTTGGTTCACATTAGATCTTTAGTGTTTCTTTACACAATTTTACTTATGTTTAGAAGAGATCTTTGTATGTACTACAGAGTCAAGAGTAAATCTGATAGGTAAGAATCTACATATTTATTATGTTGCTCCACCCTGAAAACTTAGCCCAAAACTCATGGCTTAGGAGGTCAAAGACCCTAGGGGGAACCTACTACTATTGTTTTGATAAATGGAAATGTTGTCAAACTGCCTTCTAAATATTTACATTTACAGCCTTAGATTAGAGCTGCTCCCAACCTTGGCCAGAGAAGTCTCTTTCTGTGGGCAGCAGTTAATGAACAGATTCTTAACTGGTCAGATGTTGGGACTATGTGCCCATTCGGTGCTCAGCCCTAATTGTGACATTTCTATCAACCCCACCAAGGCTCAGGGAACTAACTTATGGAGAGATAGCAGAAAGAATGTAAGAGCAGGTGGTGGTGGTGCACGCCTTTGGTCCCAGAACTCAGGAGGCAGAGCCAGGCGGATCTGTGAGTTCAAGGCCAGTCTGGTCTACAGAGCGAGATCCAGGACAGGCACCAAAACTACACAGAGAAGCCCTGTCTCAAACAAACAAACAAACAAACAAACAAACAAAAAGAAAACAAACAAAACAAAACAAATGAGCCAGAAGATGAGGAGGAGTGCTAAGAATTGCTGTCTTCCAGACTTGATTTGGCCGTTGCCCTCATGGTTACTTAGACAAGACCAAGTCAACATTCTAGCAGGCAGCACTAACTGGACTCAGTGGGAGTGTGGGGACATGAAGGTGTGAGGAAGGGGAACTGAAGAGTCTTGTGGTAGGTATGATCAAGTTAAATTGTATACATGTACTAAATTGTCAACGAATAAATGAAAGATAGTCTTCAAAAAAAGTTGACATACTCTTGATATACCATGGCTAATTGATATTCATGGGAAGTCTGTCCTTTTATGAAAAAAAAAATGAAGACGAGGAGTAGATGGAGGGGGTGAGGAGGAGAGGGACTGGGAGAAGAGGAAGGAGAGAAACAGTGGTTGAGATGTAAAAACAAAAACAAAAAACTAAAAAAAAAAGTTCTCTAATGGGTAGGTCAAGGCCTAAGACCAAGAATTTAAAAAAACAAATCTGAGCTTTTAAGAAAGTAAAGTCTGACAAGCCTCTAAATAACATTAATAAAGTTCTTCTTAAAGCTTAATAAGTTAACTAAAAATAAATGACATCATTTAGATGTATGCAGGAGATTTACAACCATTCGTAGAATCTTCAAGATAGGGAAAAGAAGACAAACATTTCTAACCAGTCAAATGATCTGCCCTTGGTAAGGGAAGAACTGACACTCAAACCGTATTTCCTCTCGAGGAAGAAATGATGAAAGTGTGTGTACCGAAAGCGAAGTTGGAGTAAGTGGGAGTACTCTGCACCTGCATGCCCCAGTCTCTAACAAAGGGCTGCAATGAGCTCAGTAAGTACCACAAACAACACATCTTATACTCCACTGAGCGAGCTGCTGTGAGAGATGGAGGAAAGGACAATAATACACAATTTGTTCCAAGGTGGGCCAATGGCCAGCCCCACAGCCTACGAGAGAAAAGTGTAAAGTGAAAATAAAAAGACACATTCTACTCATGAATAGGAAGTAAAATGTCTCTAGCAAAGGAGTCCAGACAGTGCGTCTACCACTGGGGACAGACAGCCTCCTTATAAATGGCACACGGACAGAGCACTGGCAACTGTCATTGTGGGAACCAGATTCCAGCAGGATTCAGGAGACATTTGAAAGTATGTACAAATGTTAGTTTTCAGATAAGTGGATGTTTGCTAGGTCTGCTAGATCCAAGATGCGCCAAATCAAAGTGTGGGCCTATCTCCAGGCCCAAATAGTGATGCCAGAGCAATTAGCTTTATACGGTGAAGCAGTAAACAAGAGTGAAGGTAGCCAATAAAGTGTCATATGTCCTAGTAACTCCCAGAAAGACTAAGACCTGGCAACTATATATCGAGGACAATGGACAGAACCGCATGAAAGAATTAAAGTATTACTTGGGGCCTGTGAAGTGGCTCAGCAGGTAAAGACACTTACTATGAAGCCTGGCAACCCAAGTTCTATCTAGAACAGATTCCTGCAAGGTGTCCTCTAACTTCCATGTGCACACCATGGCACATGTGTGCCCAATAAAATACACAAAGAAATTAATTAATTTAAAAACTACTTCATTGATAGGTATTTTCCCCCCACTTCATGGAAATACTCAGAAATAGTCAAAAATATCCCTTTACAGTAAGAACTTGGGAGATTAGGGAAATAAAGTGGGATTGAAGGGTTAAACAGTTAAAATATAACACAATTAAAAAAAAAAACTAGGGAAATATCCCACCCCTACTCCATGCTAGTCACTTGGGTATAATCTCAAGGGACACCTAGACTAAGACTGTGTATATAGAAGAGTGATGCCCAGTCTTGAACAGTGAGAAGAAATATCAATGGGATCAGGAGTAGGCTTCAGGCAACTGAGCAGGATGCAAACATAGTGATGACTTCAGGCCGTGATGGTCAGCCAGTTCCCAGGCACTTCTGGGGTATACACCCAGAGACCTACACACAGAAGTTTTGCACTGAGGTACTGGTCTTCTCAAGAAGATACAAGTCAATTCATTTTTACATTTCCATAACATTCAGTTTATAGTTGTGGGAAATAAAGCATAAATATACTGCAACTCACCGAAGTCTTTTCACTGTGAGTGGATACATTATTTATGACCCTATTGGCCTACTTAGCTTTTATATCCCCAATCTATGAATTTTAACCCTAAACTCTTAGTCCGTAGTTCTACTCCACTCTCTGGAACTTGACAGTTGTTTACAATAATGAACAAAGACAAACTTCTTCCAGGATATGTTTTTTTCTTTTTTTGTTTTTTTTTGAAAACAGGGTTTCTCTGTGTAGTCCTGGCTGTCCTGGAACTCACTTTGTAGACCAAGTTGGCCTTGAACACACAGAGATCTGCCTGCCTCTGCCTACCAAGTGCTGTGATTAAAGGCATGCACCACCACCACCTGGCATACTTCTAGGATCTTAAAATGAGGTTTGCTAAGTAATCTGAGAGGATGTTTAAAAAAAAAAACAAAACAGTAACAAAAAATGTTTTTGCTTAGTTTTTTAGTGTAACTAGAAGGAAATACGTCTTTGTCAGACTAGATTACATGAAAACCCTTGTGTGACAAAATATCCACAATGATGGATAAAATGGATGATCCTGCAATAAATGCAAGTCTTCAGGGCCATGTCTGCAGTGTCAGCAGCAGCCAGGCGAAGTTCTGATATACAGTAAGCATTTAAAAATAATGGTCAATGCTGCTAAATAAATTCAGGTGAGAGTCTAGAAGGATCTGTTGATAGTAAAGAGTGTGGTCCAAGGAAGAGAGGGTCCTGGAGAAAGGGATGCTATGAAGTATGTGAGTCGGCTTAGCAAGCCACAGAATTGAAGCACACACTCATCTGCTAGTATAGGCTGGAGGAGAGTACAGATCTTACTAACGCTGACATTTGGAGTTAATTTGCTCTGAGAGTCAATTAATGTCTCGATTCTATCAACACTGAAACAGAACTACACTGTTCATTAAGTCCTCTTGTTAGAAACTATGACAAAATCTTGCAGATACAGCTGGGCATGGTGAGGCACACTTGTAATCCCAGCACTGGGGAAGCTCAGGCAGGGGAGTGTCATGAATTCAAGACCAGCCTGGGTTACAAAATGAGTACTGGGCCAGCCAGAGCTACACTGCAGGACCTTGTCTCAACAAAGTGAAAGCAAACTGAACCCTAAAAGATGCAAACGCAGAGAAGGCAAATGTTCAACATTATATTATAAGTAATCAAGTGTGAGTACAAATGAAAGATTGACCACTGTGACTTCTATAACATTTACAACAACAACAACTCAGGACCTGTGACATGTTCTGATCTAGTCCAATCACTGAGAATTCTATGAATTTTTTTTTTTAGATATAGCCATAGACCTGTGAAGTCTTTCATTACAAAAATCTTCTGTATATGATATATAGCATAAACACACGGTCCTAAACATCCACAGTGGCAAAGACATTTCTGAAAGGGCAGTGGGACCTGGGCTCCGTTCTGCCCGCCTCTGCTGCCCTCGGACCACTACTACCTGCTGTTTGAGCTGCTGCACCAGGCGGTCCTTTTCCCGTTTCAGTGCAGCCACTTCTTCCTGGGTCTTCTTCTTCGAGGACGACAGCTCCAGAAGAGCTATATTAGCATCCTTCTCACTAATAGCAGCCAGAAGAGCTTCTTGCCTGCAAAGGAAAGAAAACATAAGCATTCACCCAAAACCTGAAATAAGTCTTCCTAGTTCTCTACAAAGAAAAATTTGGAGAAGAAAGGAAAATAACTGACTTTTATATCACTTCATAGAGTAGCAGGAGGTTCTATACCATGTGATTTAGTTCAACATTGCTTATTTGACAAAGAGCATGGAAGAGCCAAGTACTGGGTAGAACCTAAAGTTGAGAACTGTAAACACCACAGCATAGGGCAGCCTCTTAACTTTGTTGGGATCGCAGTGGAGAGTACATGAACAATCTCCCTCTCCTCCCTCTCCCCTCCCTCCCCCTCCCCCCCCCCCCCTCTCTCTGTGCAGGAGTATGTGTGGCCTGATTTCTTCTGTGAGATCTGGCTTCTTATTGTGACCAGTGTCTGGAAGGGACAGTCCTGTAGTGCTGCAGTCTGACACCCAGTACTTATCAGCAGGGTGAGTTAAGTAGTTAAAGCATATACCTGACAAGACTACACCAACTAAACAAAACAGTCACTGATGTCTTTTATTTTTCTAATTAAGCTACAACTATATGTAGGAACTCTTTTTTGTATTTTTATTTTTTCAACTAAAAAGTAAAGTAAGTCCAGGAATGATGACACATGCCTTCAATAATCCCAGCATTTGAAGGGTAGAGGCAAGCCAATCTCTGTGAATTCAAGGCTAACCTGGTCTACTTAGTGAGGCCCAAGCAAACAAGTGCTACATAGTAAGACCCTGTCTCAAAAATAAAATAAAATGTGAGCATACACATGCATGGAAGGGAGGATAACTTGGGGGAGTCAGCTCTCTCCTTCCATCATGTGGAGTCTTGGGTGTGAAATAAAACCTTTATTAAAGTTAATTTGACCACCACAGGCCAATATTCCATAAATCTCCCCATAGCTTGTGTGACTTTTAAACAAATCTCAACCTCTACCTCTTTCCTTCATGCTGACTCTTTAAAAACTGGCCAACAGCAAAAGACTGAGAGACTGAACCCCAGCCGACGGGGTTCAGGAGAAACTACAAAAAACAAGTGAACTTCCTGTCCTGGTGGCTTGCTAGCCCAGTCTGAGTCCTGCTGTACCTTTTACAAAAAGAATGCTTTGCTGAGCTGCTTCTGCTTTGTTCTCGTGTTCCTCTGTAGGACATGAGATTATTTTTTGTTTCTAAAATGAGAACTGAACTCAGATTGTCAAGTTTGGGAGCAAATGCCTTCTTCACCTACTGAACCATACTGCCAGCCCTGATTTGCAAACTTTAAGAAAGTGGACTTTGAATTAGCTATTTGTTCCCAGAGCATGCAGAACATCAGTAAGTCTTTGGATCTCATTAACGCAAATAAATTTAGGAGTGTAACTTTCTTGGCAATGATCTTTATATATACTTTGCAACAATAATTTAAACATCACAGATTACCAGTGGTTTTGTTACAGGCAGATATTGGGGCTCAGTGGATACCCTTTGGGATTTCTTTTAACGAGGAACTGGATCATGGACATAAGGACAGTTGTAGAAGTAGCTACAGTTTATTAGGAAAGAAATTATTTCTAAAAAATAAAGTGGGACAGAGCTGGTAAAAAGGACAGAGGCTCAGTGGAGTGCTGTACAAAGGACTGAAACTTTTATAGTCTCGGTTTTACTGAAGTTATTCTGTGCATACTGTTACGCGTCAGCTTTCATGGTGAGCGTTTTCAGTTCCTCTTGCTAATCTTGACCTCACTTTCCACCCTACTCTTTGCCACAGTCTGGCTAACTACTCTGCAGTTCGTGTCCAGAGAGGAAAGATCAAGGAGAAGAAATAAATAATCTGAATGAACTGGGGGAACAAACTATCCATGGACTCAAACCCATTGTACACTAGGTCATCTCTCACAGAAAGAGACAAATCTGAGTTACTATAGGGAACTATATAAAATAGCTATAGGTTCTGACCCAGGAAAGGCTGAATCTGAGAATGCACTGGGGAAGCTTAACTTTGCTTCTGACTTTTGTTAAGATAATTGAGCTTCAATTGCAGTCATATGGAAAAGTTTAGGGAGGCCACAAACTGGAAGACTATCATTTAAATAGTCTAAGATTTTATTTTGGATGAGTACATCTATAACTCTGAATAAGTAATACTAACAAATGTGGGCCACAGATCAGTTTACAACATGAAAATAAAAATTTGTTTAACTAGTTTTTGCTGTTGGAAGACAGGATTCTCATGGATCCTAGTATCAGTTCTACTGTCTCAACATTGTGGAACTTGGGAAAATGGCAGGCGGCTTACACAACCAGGCTCTAGTCAGCTCCAAAGGGATAGATAGTCTAAATACATCCAATGATCATTTGAAACAAATATGTTCAGGGGTGAAATGACCTTAAAGCTGAAGGAGTTCAAGCTGGTTGAACTGTGTACTGTAGAGCTTCCTGTTGATGATTACCATCTGTTTCTTTCAGGATCGAAGAAGTTGGAATGAGAAGGATTCTCAGTGAGGATCCTGCATTTCTATGTACTGATTGTCAGTACATAGACCTAATATTTGCTATTAGGCCAAAAGCAAATGATGAATTAATATCAACATTATAATTATATGGTGCCATCAACACCTTTGTTAGATACAAAATACAAGGATGATAAGGATTTGAGCTTTGGACTTAGGAAAAATGCACAAGGGCCAGCAAGCCTGCCACTTGAGTCTAATGATGGAAGGAGAGAAATGACTAGTTTCTGGCCTCTATACTTCTGTGTGCATGCATGTACACCCATACATGGAGGAGGAGGGTAATGAAAAAGAAGAAAGCACAATGTGAAAAAGGGGAAATTATTCTATATTATTGAAGTATTTTTACTGAATTCCAATTCTTTCATAAATGGCATGCTTGAACAGCCAGAGATAGAGACTGTATTGTTCTCTTTGTTATATTACAATTTTAATAAATTTGTAATGGATACTATTAATGCCCAAAGAAAACATGAATTAGACTCTGGAGCTTCACTTGCTTCCCACTGGGATCCACTCCAGATGCTGTTGAGGTCATACTTGAGCTGTGTCTCTTCCCATCCTGACACAAGGCTCTAGGCTAGCAGACTCCAGGCTACTGGGTTACCCAACACCTGTACACCCAATACAATGAATGCACACCAACTAAACGAGTGCCTTTTCCTCACTTCTCCCATATCCTCAAGGTCACATAGTCTTTCCTCAGAATGCAAGAAAACAAGCCCCTCCCATTGCCATCAGGGAATCAGAGACTGCCTGATGTGCATTTACTATGGACTCATCAGCCCCCTGGCATAGAATCACCTCCTTTTCTGGAACCTGTAAGCTGGAAACCTCACTTTGACACATGGGCCTCAACTTTCTCCAAGACCATTACCATGCTGTCTTTCCTTGGCATTAATAGCTCTTCCAATAAGCCAATCTTGTATCCAAAAAGACAGCCTGCCTCAGTGTCCCCTTGAACCCAAACCCGAGACCTTCTACTGTCATCTGTTTTAGATATCATATAGCCAAGTGCAGCAATACATCTCTACTGCTTTACTATACAGACAGTACCTCTGTTTTTCTGGAATTTAGTAATGGCTAAAACTAGCTGGAACTGGGTCCATTGCAAGCACCTCACGGGGCAAAACTCCATGCTCAAGCCCCGCAAGAAGAGTCACACCTGTAATCGAAGTACCTAGGGCAGGAGCAGAGGTAGGAGGACTACCACAAATTTGAGACCAGACTTGTCTATATAACAAGACCCTGTCTTGAGAAAAAAAGCAGACAACAAATCAACACTCAAATCTCACTTTTAGAGAACAACAAAGTCATCACTTTCAACATGCAGCACAGGACGCCATCTGGCTATCCACATGCAAGGCTGCTGTGGAATGTCGTTCTGTATGCCGTGAATATGTATTGCTCTGATTGGTTGATAAATAAAATGCTGATTGGCTAGTAGTCAGGCAGGAAGGATAGGCGGGGCAAGCAGACGAGGAGAATTCTGGGAAGAGGAGGGACAGAGTCAGGAGTCACCAGCCAGACACAGAGGAAGCAAGATGACAAGGCAGACTGAGAAAAGGTACCAAGCCACGTGGCTAAACATAAATAAGAATTATGGTTAATTTAAGTGTAAGAGCTAGTCAATAATAAGCCTGAGCTAATGGCTGAGCAGTTATAATTAATATAAGCTTCTGAGTGATTATTTTATAAGCAGGTCACAGGACTTTGGGGGCCTAGTGGGACCGGACAAACTTTCTGACTACACAAGGCCACTCACTGTATTTATTTATTTATTTATTTATTCATTCATTTATCTATCTATCTATCTATCTATCTATCTATCTATCTATCTATTTATTTATTTTGCTCTTTGGAGGCCCACCACCTGGCTCCCAAATAAATACACGGAGACTTATTCTTACTTATGAATGCCTGGCCTTAGCTTGGTTTGTTTCTAGCCAACTTTTCTAACTTAAATTATCCCATTTCTCTTTAATTATGTTTTGCCTCTAGGCTTTTTATCTTTCTTTATTCTGTATATCTTTCTTTTCTTCTTACTCTGTGGCTGGTTGTGTGGTTGTGTGGCAGATTCCTGGTGTCCTCCTCTCCTTCCCCTTGTCTCGCTCCTCTCTCCTCTCTTTTCTCCTGAGCCTAGATTTCTCCTCCTATTTATTTTCTCTGCATGCTAGCCCTGCCTCTCCTTTCTCCTGCCTTACTACTGGCCATTCAGCTCTTTATTAGACCAATCTGGTTGTTTTAGGGAGACAAAGTAACACAGCTTTACAGAGTTAAACAAATGTAACATAAAAGAATGCAACACACCTTTGCATCATTAAACAAATATTCCGCAGCATAAACGGATGTAATACATCTTAAATTAATATTCCACAATAACTCACAGCCTCATTGTTTTCACCTTCAACTGTTTCCCTGTGTCTCTGATTACCTTGTTTCTATGCCCCACTAAAATCCTTTACCTATCCTAGAGAGACAGGTGAGATCTGGGGTTCCTGACTTCTCACATTTGCCATTAATGACTAAAGGTTCTTTTGCAAAAATGTGTCCTTTGGATAGTAAGCGTCCTAGGTGTAGAACAAGCTGCGTCTTTCTGGGTAACAATGGCGAGAGCTCTTAAAAACACCATGGCATCTCTCCCTCTTTCTCTCATGGAGACTGAACTCGGGGCCGTGAGTTCCACTACTGAGCTATATCCTTTGGAAACGTCCAAGAAGACAAGACAAGGATGTGTAAGCAACATCAACAGCTTTAAGTTTGGCGGAATTAGCTTTGCTGTTTTCCTAATACATCTGATAGAAAGGAAGAGTGCATAGTCAGCCAGACCTTAGGTGCTTGGTAGACTGCAGAGCAAAAACGTTCAAACTTTTGTTTAAAATGTTGTGCTTCTCAGAGGCAACAAAATTCAGAATGAAGCAAAAAGTAAACTCTGAAAAGAACTGCAATTTAGTTGCTGCCCATAGAAAACAGTCTTCTTTGTAAAAAGATACTTTCTGATAAAGGGAATATTTCTCTGATAGAAACAGAAACACAGAAAAGAAAAAGAAGTCAGGAGTGATTCTGTCTAGTAAGAGTTTGAGATCTACAAGTTTGGTTCTAACCCCAACATGAATATTTTAGAGGAAGTGGACACAAACAGAAGTTGATCACTAAGAGGGCTCCTAACTAGAGGCTGCCCCCAAACAGAGTCCTGCTAGTACAAGCAGCCTGTTTCCCTGGAGAACCTCAAGGAAGCAACTCAGAAGACACAAGGGAGAACCCCCACAGGATCACAGGACAAAATGTCAGTGCACTTCCTGCCAGATCACTCTCTTGTTCTGAGTCTATTCCGCAGTTAACAAGCAAACACCCCCACCCCGTCAACTGTGGATACAAACATTTCAGTCGTTAGAAACCCCTATTTCCTTAATAAGTTGCAGCAGAAAGGCAAGTCATTAAAGTGGCTAGTCACTCTGTCCCTGCTGCTGTAAACTACACCAGCTGAACTTGCTCTTTGACCTGCAACGTCTAATGGAATCAAGATGTGCACTACTGTGGCATCTGAGCTCCAGGAAACAGTGAGACCTCCCCTCTGTTCCTTTCCCCGTTCTGGGCAGATTTCAGAAACTAGAGACAAATATCAAAGGCACAGAAAGCTGAACACCTTTATGATTTCTAAAAGTTTAAAACAGTGGTCTTCCAGCACTAGTAAGCAAGAAACTGCAAGCAAGATTGGAACGGTGACTTGGAGTGAGTGCTAAGCATGTGTGTTCCACAGAAGCACAAGGAGTATGTTCCAATGAAGTACAAGGAGTAAGAATTAAGGAACATAACCAACAATGTTTACCATTCCCTCCTCCTCCAAGTGTGAATTTCAAGTTGAATAGTTGCAGAATTATATACAATATGCTCCACAAGTCCAAAAACCTTAGGAAAAAGACCAGATGAAAGAATGAGGTCAGAGGCTTTAGCACACTAATAACATGGGTAAAGAGGCATAGTTTATTTGACTACAATCTATATTAAATTGAAAATCCTTATTCTCTTATTAATGAATTACACACACTTTGATTCTGTGGCCTTGTTATTTAACCACTCAGCTATCCAGAATTCAGGCAATTGCTGGAGCATCTGCTTTGCTTTTATCTCATGCCCCGAAGCTGTCCACTCAATTATGATTTTCTCCTTTCTTTGCAGAAGTTTCAGAGTATGGAAGACACCTTAACCTGATTAAGCTTTGTGAAAAGCACAGCAGTGTATGCCATATCCAGGAAGTGGGGTGCTACTGTGGGTAAACCTGATCTCTCAAAATTTGAAACCTGTGTTCTGTTCTTTTATTTAGATATAAGGGAATATCCTGGATGTAAAATGTCAGCACTAATTATTTCCTCCACCATCGTGTTTCCCCATCATGTTAATGGAGCCACCCATTCCTGGGTCCCCAGGCTGACAGCACCTACATAATTCAGTTATGCTTTGCTTCTTATGGTCAACACTGAGCATTGTTCTTCTTCGTTTCTAGTAGTCTTCAATGAAACCACGGCTTTATATGGGAACCGTCATTTCTGTAACCACTACCACCCATTTATTTGGGGCCTCTATCTCCCACTTTCCTGTCATCCTATACTATCCTGCTTCTCTAAGGTCAATGTTCTTGGGTCTCTCAGCACATCACATACTCGGCTTACACTGAGGACCACCTCTGGATTTCCAGCCCCCATCTTTCTCGCAGCCTCTCAGTGCCCCTTCATTAGTTCTTACCTCTTTTCCCTGGTGTTCACGTAACCCTCTCCACCTGCAGTGTGCCTGCTTAGTCTCTGTCAAGGTCTAGCTCCTCCACTGACTCCTACTTTCTTCCTTCTCTGTATCTGCTTTTGTGCACTTACATCATCTGGATGATGAAGAGAGCTGTCTTGTAAGTAACCTTCAATTCTTTCATACATGCAAGGTCAGCTTTCCCAAGTATAGTACCTTATGGCTTATCTTAGAATTTTTCTCTAGCAATTAAGTTTTTCAGTCTGTTCACACATTAATTTTAAATTGTGGTAGAATATTTGTAACATCTTTTACAAAGTTTTATTTTTAATTATGTGTATGCCTATTTGTCTTTATGTGGGTATGTACTCACGAATGAAGGTATAAGGAGGCCAGAACAGAACAGAGCTGGAATTATAAGCAGTTGTGAAGTGGGTGCTAGGAACCAACTCTAGTCCTCTGCAGGAGCAGCATGCATCCTTAACCACTGAACCATCTCTCCAGCCTCACTTACAAACAAAACTTGTCAGAGGTTTAGTGGTACTAAATGCATCCACACGATTGTACAACCAATCTCTGCCAGTACTCTTAGTCTTGAAAAACTGAAACTATATCCATTAAATAATAATTCCTCATTTCTCCTTCCCCAGCTCCTGATAACCATCATTCTACTTTTTGTCTCAGTGAATTTGGCTACTCTAGTATTTTATAAAAATGGAATCATTCAGTAATTAATCTTTTGCAACTAGTTCATTTCACTTAGCAGAATGTATTCAAGATTTATTTACATTGTAGTATGTATCAGCATCTTCTTTTTCAACATTGAATAATATTCCATTATATGTACGCATCACTCCCTGTCTAATTCATCCTTCCCCTCACAGATACTTGAGTTACTTATGCCTTTTAGATATTGTTAATGATGATGCCATACTTAATTTCAAAGTATCTTCATTCTAGAATCTCAGCCCTGAAAGCCAAGAACTTTTAAAGATTGTTAATTTTCTGGCAAACTGTTTATCATTTTTTCTATTATTTAGTGTTAGGGTTATCTAAGTCTACAAACCATGGGATTACATGCCAGTCTTTAGCACTCACCCAATGTCTTTGCTCAAAATATTGGAATACAGGTCCCATAAAGGCAGAATCTTTGTTTTGTTCACTCAGGCACTCCAAGTGCCAAGAACAGTTCTGAGTGGCAGGCTCTTACCAAATATATCTTGAACCATCAGTCTCTAATTCTGGCAACATTCCTACCTGCTGGGGTAACTTCCTAATTGTTCTAGCATTTCTACTTATTTTGAAGCTGTGTTTTACTGTGCCTTTAAGGCTCCCTGCCCTCAATTCTGCAGCAGCATGTAAGACAATCAAGCACCAAGTCAGAGCAAGTAACATCAAGTTTTGCAAACACGAGAGAAACAGACTTTAGAAGGACATCTGCAGCTCCGTCAAGTTGTCCTCCACTAAAAGAAAGAAATGAGAAGGGGAGGAGCTGAGACTGAGATCGGCTGGCTCATCTAGATAGGTGATGACTGACCGTAAGGCCCAGTGCTTGGAACCATAATTTAAGAGGTGGCACAAAGAAGAGGCCATCTAATTGGAGATGACAGTGCGGGTATTAATGGGCTAACCCAGAAAGATTGATTAGTAAATATACCAGATATATTTATAAAGACTACAATTACAGGAATAAAACTTTAAGATAGTTTTGTTGAAATGAGAAAATGAATCTGAGTTTCTCTAGAGGGCATGAGTGGTACCCAAAGGGAAAAAGTCACTAAGAGACTTCATTTCACAAAACGAATACCTGTTGTACCCATACATGATAACAGCAGAACTGGAAAGCTGAAAGTATTACTGAACATCTTAGACTAGAAGTTTAAATAGATCATCAGATATCTGTAAATGATTTTGGTGGAGTAGCACTTTGATTTTGTCATTTATTTTATTTTATTGAGAGAGTCGTGCTACTGTGTAGCCCTGACTACCCTGGGACTCCCTATATAGACACCCTAGCCCTCAACTTGCAGATCTTCCTGCCTCTGCCTCCCAAGTGCTGGAGCAACAGGCGTGTGCCCTCATTCCCAACTGTCCTTTTTAATGCTAGGATTTTAACAACGAATGGCGAATAGTGGGAAGCAATTGGGGGACAGTGCTAATGCAATGCATAATGGGCAGGAAGCGCTGGAGTACCAGACAGGGAAATCATTTCATCACAGGAATCAGGATGGCAGGCTCGACAGAGAAGTGGCAAGTGTGAAAGCCAAAGCTGTGTGGGGACACACTGTTCTAGGACTGGAGGGTGCCTGGAGGGGCTACTATGAAGAGAGAACTTAGAAAAGTATCTTTGAGTCAGAGCAGATGTCCTCTGGAGTGACAGCCTCAGGAATAAACACAGATTTGAAACCCTTGGTGCATCTACTCAGGACACATCAGTGAGACTCAAAACACTGAGTCAGGAATGATTGATTTGAAACAAGACACATCAGAAATGCTAAAGAGGAAAGAGGCAAGGAGGAATGATTATAAGACTCTGGAAACTAAAAGGCCAGGATGTCTAGCTATGGCCAGGGAGGTGTTATGAGTAGAAATCTTCTATTAACAGAAATTGTTCTATACAATGAACAGCGTGCTGTAGTTTGATTCCTCCTGATGTAAGAGTCACAGGTAGGGCTCTAAGAGAAAACTGTTCCATCAATGAATATCCAGCAGAAGGTGTGACTGTGACTGGCCTGCCTAGTACAGCCTTCCTGCAACTGCAGGGGATAGTCTCTACATCTTGCAGCTGCTTACTTCACATCTATGCCTAGAACATGGTGGGGGTTGGGGGCAGCAAGATACACCAGCAGGAAGAGGGAGGTCATCTCTATGTGGTTGATTTCCAGAAGAAAAACGATTTAGTGACTTTGCTAGCTCACATTTTAGGCTGAACTACATGTAGGTCCAGAACTTCTGTACTTACTTGCCTGTGATCTAATACTGTAATCTTAGTGCTACAAACAAAACAAGATACAAGTTACCAATTAATACGATAAGTGTCAGCCACACAAGAGGTCTTACACCAGTATTGGTGATGTTCTGCAATAGTGACTTTGGAAAACTTAAGTCTGGGTACGAGGACAATCATGCACAAACTAGGTAATTTAAAAAGATTCGCTTTGCTCTTTATTTTTAATAGTTTAATTGGATCTTACAGGCAATATTCATGTATCAAATGTTGTAAAATTCCTTCTGTATTAAAAACAAGAAAAATAAACTAAATAAATAAAACTTTAGTCAGTGGTCTGTGGTGATATATTGTGTTCCCCAGTATATTGTGTACCCTAATAAAGCTTATCTGAGGATCAGAGGAAAAAGCCAGCCACTATAGTAAACACAGAAGTCAGGCAGTGGTAGCACACACCTTTAATCCTAGCATTCGGGAGGCAGAGATCATCCGAATCTCTGTGAGTTCAAGGCCACAGTGGGAAGAGCCAAGCGTGGTGGCACATACCTTTAATCCCAGCACTAACCATAAAGGTCTGGAGGTCTGTACAGACAGACAGGAAGTGATGTAGCTGGGCGGAGATAGGAAGTGAGATGGCAGAACAGAAAGGCTTATAGGCATGGGTATACAGGAAGTAGGTCTCTCTGGAAGCTGAGGAGTTGGTGAGGTGAAGTTGGCTGTGGCTTGTCCTATTCCTCTGATCTCTTGGCTTTCACTCCAATATCTGGCTCCAGGATTTTTATTAATAAAGACCATTTAACAATTGGTCTTACAGTGATCATTTAAAAAAAAAAACAACTGGGGGCATCCACTTGATAATATATGTGATTCTCTCTCTCTCTCTCTCTCTCTCTCTCTCTCTCTCTCTCTCTCACACACACACACACACACACACACACACACAAACACACACAACTTGCAAAATAGGGGATTAAAACAGGAGGCTTGCATCTTCTGATGAGCTAGATCCCTAGTCCCCATAGCAATCTTTCCAAATTTTGTATGTAGACAAGAAAAGATTAGCTTTGTTAAGATTGTAAGAAGTGTTAATAGACTTGCAGAATGCAGTTATGACACAGAGCAATAGTAAAAATAGTGTAGTCTGCATTCTACGACTAAACTAGGTTGTCTAACAAGTACATGAACTCAACTCTGGAGACTCTAAGATTAATGAAAGCTTCATTTTATTAATATGCAAAGGTAAAGGTATTTGCTTAAAAGTTAACTTAGCAAAAATTATTAATTTCCTTCTTTTGTGAAATATATCTACCTACACTTCAAATGAAAGGTAAGTTTAAAGAAAATTCATTTGGGGAAGTTATATAAAAACATTTATTTGAGAGAAACAACAGTTATTCTAATGGTGCTTGCAAAGTTTTCATTGAAATAAGCTTCAAAGCTTATTATATTCTTTACGTTTTGAAGTGTGTGTGTGTGTGTGTGTGTAGGAAATGCAGTACTAGAGATTGAACCTAGGGCTTCAGACATGCTGGGAAGGCACTCTAATCCTGGGCTGTATATTGAGCGCCCAAATATTTTTGTTAAAATGAAATTTACTAAGTCTGGCCCACAGAATGAACCTGAGTGGTACATTTTCAGATCACAGTAAGAAACAAATCCATATTTTCAGGGCATCTTTTAAACTACTTCTGAAAACCATCCAAGGGAGAGATTACGTGTATATTTAGCAATGACAGCTCTAGGGGATGAGGTATGAAATTGTCATAGTGACAGTATTTTGAGACTCGGTAGTTGGATACTGAATTTCCACTCTTACTTTCTAAAAGAAAACAGTCTTAATACATCATAGCTAAGCCTCTCAATCTTCAAGACTACATCAGAGCAATAGGACTTTCTGAAAACAATGTTTCCTTATAGATTTCTTTTGCTGACTCTAGGTCCAGATCTTGTTCCTGATACTGTAAGCATCTTTTCTTTGAACATACCGATCAAAGCACCTTAGTGGTGAAATCGTGTGTGAAGTTCCCTTGTCCATCTCCTACTAGCTGAGGTGCACAGTGGCCATGTTAGCTGCTAAGCAGGAGAAGAAGCACCTACCCCCTAAACTGTTGGTTACCACCCCTTCCAGTGTGTTTTACTTCATATAAAGCCCTGCAGAGAAAACACCACAGAACCAGCAAAGTTTTCTACACCCCTTCTTGTTCATAATGAATATGGAGACGTTACCCTAACAAAGCCCAGCATTCTAGTATGCAGTAACAGCGCTATTAGCATTACTCCAGGATCAGTGGGCTTCTTCTCTTTATCTAAAGCTCACTGGCTTTGTTCTTAACAAGGGTGACTCTACTGTGTTCAAACTGCAGTGACTACAGGGGATCACATGGACATGAGTACAGACGTGGACTCTGACCACCTGACAAGTTCATAGAGAAAACTACACCAGTCTGCACTCCCACTTGAAAGAGACTTAAATATATATCTAGTTCACTCCATTATTTTTGTCAAAATAGTGAACAGTGAACATTTATCTTCCCTTTAATAAAGTATTTTAATTATTTTTCTAAGTGCTGGTATTTGAATCTAGGGCCTCGATTATGTTAGGTAAGCTAGTAAAATAATTTACAACAGTTTAGTTTTGTGGATTAAACAACAAAGTTTAAGAAAAGTCCCTATGGAGCAGAACATACAATATAGCTGAAGTCTAAAGGTTAGAAGAGGGCCACAGATATGGCTCAGTGAGTAAAAACTCTTGCTGCACAAGCCTGATGACTCAGTTTGGCCTCTGATACTCACACGAAAAAGCTAGATGTAAGACACATGTAATCCTAGCACACCCGCAGTAAATGGAACGATGTGCATGCGTATGTATGTAAATGCATGTGGTTCCCTTCTGCTTTTTATGTACCTGCCTTTGGTAAAAGCTGGAAGGACCTGTGAGATGGCTCAGTGGATAAGGATACTTGTTGCCAAGTCTGAGGACTTGTGTTTGATCCCCAAGACTCACATGGTAGAAAACAGAGCCAGCTCCCCAAATCCTCTGACCTCCAAATGTGGCCTCTCCATGTGAAGCCATCGTCTCTTCAAAAGAAGTGCACCTGATGTTGCAAGCACACACTTTTGGGTTGCTCCATTTATCTTGTCTTCTTTCTTCAGGAAGTTTGTTCCAAAGGAAACTAAAGTTCTCTTACATCAATCCTCAGAACTCAAGCTTCAGAATGCCTCCATTTACTTCAGCGTCTGTTTTAAGAATCACTGAATGCTTTCAGCCATTAATCCCTGTACTTTGTCACTGTCCTACTGTTTACTTAACCTTTTCTAGTCTTAGATGAATAGCACACTGATACCAGCTGTCCACACCATGCTACCTAGGACATGTACTTGCCTTTTCTCTAGCTTGCACTGTCTCTCAGGTCTGATGGCAATGATATTTGCAAGAAGAATGTCGGTGGTGGCACAGCCTCAACTCTCCCACTTTGTTATCTCACCAGACACCTAACATACCCAACAACTAACCTTTGGACTTGTAGTACATTGTCCTGCTAGCGAACAGATGCAGACAATGACAAGATTGCTGACTCATCAGTAGAGAAAGAAGAAGTACAGTGTTTGCTTCTGGCAACCTCTGAGAACACGCCCCCAGGCAGTGTCTGGAGTTTTCATAAGCAAACCTTGTAAGAACAACTCTGCTGCACTGGTTTGGGAGGAGGCACCTGCTGGGAAACTGTAGGGATGAGCCCAGGGACTGTGCTAGCACTAGGGAGATGAACTGTTACTATCAGCTTGATAATCATATCCTGTTCCCTCTCATATGTTCTAAGCTGCTTGACAAATGCTATGTATAATTTAGAAAGAAAAATTGTTTCTGTATTAAGTACAGAGAAATACAGATATAAAAGAATGGGAAATTCAGGATCATTTTTTAAAATTCCTTGCTGTTAATGACAAAGGCAGAAAAGACAATATATAGCCCAGACTGACCTCAAAATTATGATTCTCCTGCCTCTACCCTTTCAGCATATCCTTCTGACATAGGCCACCATAACTGGTAGAATTCTTTTTTAAAATTATGTTGAAAACAATATGGAAACTGTGCCTGCAAATATAGTAAAGCTTTCTCATTTCTTAACTTATAAAATTCATTATTTGTCTTACCTAAACATGCTTCTGGGTAAGATAATTACATTTCTTTTCATGCTCTGGGATTTTTATTACAATGAGAACAAAGAAATTAGATTGAACATACATGCTTAAATAATACTTAAAACTACATTTTAAGGGCCAGTGAAAAGGCTCAGTGTGTTATTGTGCTTGGTGTCAAGCTACAACCAGAGTTGGATCCCCAGGACATGGTGGAAGGAGAGAACTGACTTCTACATGTTGTCCTCTGACCTCTATGTTGTGGGTATTAATTCTGTCAGTAGCTTTGGAGTATCAGCCTTAGGGGTGTGGCTTCTTGGAGGATTAATTGACTGTTTAAAACTAAGAGAGGCGTGCTCGCTCTCTCTTGTGGTGGTCAGAGATGGGATGCTGGTTCCATTTACCCCTGGGCTGAAAGGAAGACCACTGTGTTTGTTTACTTTGTTCTTTATCTATGAGTGCAATTCCTCCCCATTTTTATATCTTAATAAATCCTTGGTACCCTTTTAACAGACGCTCATGGTTTCACTTACAAGTGGTGCCAATGTGGGCATAACCTCACAACCCTGAGATTAAGAGCCTCATGCTCTATGACTGAGCTAGCTGGGTGGTGCTGCGCCCTTGGTAGACTGGAGATGGACTGGAGGGGCCTCGGGATCCCACCTTGGGCCCAGAAGATTGTCTTTTTGTGAGAGTGCCAGCTATCCTGTGGGAAATGTCGGAAGGAACTACTTCGGAGCTACTAGATGGTTCGATTAGTCTTTTGCCCCGATACTCAGATCGGATGACCAATTTGCATGTCAGGATCGCTATGAACCTCCACCAGAGTTCCCTCTGGCTTTGCCCTGCCCAGGCATAGTTCATCATCTTTCGGGTCCTAAAGCGTGGATGCCCCATCTCTACATAAGCACCATGGCACCTACACACACACACAGAAACTTAAGAAAAAAAACAAATCTCACATTCTGAGGCTAGAGAGATGGCAGTTCAAGGTTAAGAGCACACACTACTCTTGTAGAGGACTTAATTTTGGTTCCCAGCATTACAACAAACTGTAACTCTGGTTCCAGGGGATCTGATGACTCTGGCCTCTTTACACATCTGCACTCCCATTTGCAAATCTACACACACACATCACACATACATACACACAATTAAGAACAACAAAAGTAAATCCTTAAAAGCCCTTATACTAAGAAGAAAAGGGTACTCAAACTTAAAACAGCTCTATTTTACTATAAACATGCATTGCAATGTAGAGATATTTGTATGTATTTGAAAGAAGCAGAGAGAAAACAATACAAAGACTAAGTAAAAACAAGTATTATAGTTTCAAAGAAAGGTCATCTTTAATTAGGACTATTACTTTTTATTTTTTCAAATTTCTGAGATCATGGTGAACATGTGTGAGTACACTTAGAAATGTGTCTGCCTGCTTTCTCTCTTGAGATAGATGGTACCTCAGTCTGTTGCCTGCAGGAACTACTGAAATGATCCCCTGTTCTGCTTTCCTAAGTAGATCGAGATGACAGACGCACATCATTCATTGTATTAGACTCCAAGGCACTTGTTGAAGAATTAAGACTCTGACAACAAAAACATTATTTGAGATTCACTGACAGACTTCAATTTGATGTTATCTGGATTAAGAAGATGAATTTTAAGAACATTCTAGCTGTAAAACTTACCATTCTGTGAAAAAGGAAATACAGAAGCTACATATGATGATGACATTCAAACTACTGTTTGGTTCCTGTGTAACTTTTCCAGTTGAGTGCTCCAGTTATTTAGACATGTTCAATGTTCCACAAATCCATACTGCCTCTTCCTTTCTCAGAGCCTATTTCATCAGTGGCCTCACAAGGATAGTCCCCTGACCCCCATTACATCTGCTGGTTCAGCTCAGTTCAGTACACATTTCCTTTCTTTTTCCTAAATGCCTTCCCTGCGACCATGGCTACAGCACCAAGAAAGCCAGGGTGTGGACTGAATCTTGAATATTATTAGCCTGAAGTCTAGTGAGCCCTAAGAGACCTGTGAGCAAGGGGCGGGCAAGGTCTGAGACTGTTGGAAAGTCTGGGACCAACAGGGAGCTTCCACAGATGGTGTTGGGTTGAAACAGGAGGTCTAATGGCATTTATTCAGAGCCTTCTCATTGTGGTTTATGTAGGGACTGGCTATCTCCTTCTCAATTAGCCATGAGTGACATTTGTAAAGCAAAACTAGAAGATAATCCTCTCTTATTCAGCAGGTTAGTCACATATATTTACAAGGTTTTACTTTCTAGTTTTGTCCTTCCATGAAAACAAGGATTTTTAAATCGTTTAAACATATGAAAATCTTTGTATTCTGAAAATTGTTAGAATCATACGTATGGTTATTTTAAATGTGTATTAAAATTTTGAACAGTTGAGAACAGGCAACAGACTAAAAGAAAATATTTGCAACAGATGTATCCGACAAACGGTTGGTATGTAAAATAAGTAAAGAACTCTTTAAACTCAACTAAATAATAGAAATGTGGACCAAAGACCTTGACACCGTAATAAAGTACATATACATTGGGCTTGAAATCGGAATACTCCATATACCTGGTAAGTGCCATTCTAATAGAATCTCCTTGTTAGTATTCTGAAATCCAATGAAGTCGGAGGAGCTAGATAGAATTCCTACTGCCATATGATCCTAGCAATCCTAACAGAGACAAGAAAGAGGAAGAATGATCACCAGCTGTCATCGTTTTTTGCCAACTTGATACAAACTTTGCCATAGCTAGGAAGAGGGAATCGAAACAGAGGAACTGCTTCCATCAGACTGGCCTATGGGCATATCGGTGGGGCATTTTCTTGATTGCTGACTAATGTGGGAGGGCCCAGGCCACTGTGGGTGGTACCAGTTCTGGGCAGGTGGGCCGGGACTGTAAGCCAACACACCAGGGGAAGAAGCCAGTAGGCAGTGTTGCTAAGTGGGCCCTGCTTTGGCTCTTCCCTTGATGACGGACTATGGTCTGTAAACCATCAATCTTTTCCTCGCCAAGTTGGTTTTGGTCAGTGTTCTGTCACAGCAGCAGAGATGTAAACTAGGACATCGACTTACTGGTGCTCTAAAAACTTTTTTAAACAATATGGCCAACAATCTAAACAGCTGAAGCCAATTTTACTTTCTAGAAATCAATCCAAGATAAGATATTAGTGAAAATAGTAGACATCTTAGAGCAGTTTTTGGCACCGTAAGCAATGAAATAAAGAACGGATGGACAAAAAACAAGACACAAACAGCCCATGGCTACACTCCAGGAAAAATGCTGAATAGGAGCAACTCCACAACTCAGTCACACAGCAGAGGAAGAACTTTTCTGGACAAGACACAAACTGCTCTCTGCCTTTGTCCTACTTCATGGATCTATGACATGCTCCAGTTAAAAGGCCACCCTGAGACCACGTGTGGCTTACATATTTGCTATTAACTGTGGTTAACAGTGTAAATAAATCACAGGCTGTAACATGGTTCATGGGCCCAGCCATACTATCCCCTAGGAATATGTATTTATTACACCAGACCTCAGAACAAGACAGAGTTTCCTGACTTAAGAAGTGGTGCCTTTAAATCAGGACACCTGGATATCTCTGAAACTACTTAACAACACAATGGATCTTAAGCAACCACTGCCTCTTAGGGCTGGCCTGTACTTGCCTGAAGCAGTTCCTTTTATCCTTGTGGGCTGCATTCAACACTCGGCCCTTCTGAGTAGATGTCTAGGGTACCTCATATCTCTATGCTCCTGTTCTTCCCTGATTTCCCACAGTATAAAGCAATGTCCATGTGTCTACTTTCCTTTTAGTTCTCTTTCTTAACAAGAAGATGAAAGAACAAACCTGGTTTTGCTCTAGGTAACCCACTAAGGAGTCTTGCTGGAATGGTTCTGCAGACCTATCTGCCAGGGTTTACTGGATATGGAGACCCACAGGGCAGCCAATTGTGGTGATATTTTATTTGTGCTAAAATGTGATATTTTATTTGTGCTTTGATAAATAAAGCTTGCCTGGAGAATCAGAGAAAAAAGAAAGCCATTATAAAAGTAAACAAAGAAGTCAGGCAGTGGTAGCACACACCCTTAATCCTATCACTTAGCAGGCAGGATCTCTGTGTGTTCAAGGCCACACTAGGGAACAGAGCCAAGCATGGTGACACATGCCTTTAATCCCAGTACCAACCATAGAGACCTGGAGGTCTGTACAGACAAACAGAAAGTGACAGAGTTGTGTAGGAAGAGGAAGTGAGGTAGCTGGGCTAAGAGAGCCAATGAGAGGGCAGAAAAACAAGACATATAAAGCCTGGGTAGACAGGAAGTCGCACCATTTGGAAGCTGCAGAGTCAGTGAGGTAAGGTTGGCTGGTGGCTTTCCCTATTTCCTTGATCTCTCTAAGACTTTAACTCAAATTTCTGGCTCTATGTTTTTTATTTAATAAGACCATTTAGAATATCATTTATGTTGATTATATCTCAAACCAAGATCAGCATAACTCTAGTCTGGAGGAAAAAGGAGAAAAAACAGTTGTAAAGATCATGTGTTTCTTGAATTTTAAGGACTTGTGATTTGAAGCCAAATAGTAAACACCAAGTTGCCTTGTAAGTTCTCAACTCTTTGAATAAAATTCTTAAAGTGGCTAAGACAAAGAGAACTCCTTTAAAGAAAACAAATCCCACAGTTTCCAGCTAAAATAAAGCATTAATGCTGAGTGGTTTTGCTCTATGGTTTGACTGACAAAGCTCAGTCAAAGAGCAGCTGCATACAGCATGATTTTATGCTTCTTCACATAGCTCTGGAGGAAAAGACGTGTAGGATTTGCTATTATAAACAAGGGAGTAACTCTAAAACCTTGGTCTTCCTGGGCACAACTGAGGCAAATTTACTTAATAAAGATGATTTCGTGCACATGTTCTGGGCACATGTGGCTAACTGCAGACACAGAATACCATGGTGCCCTGCTATATATTCCTTTACAGTAAGGAAAGAAAACTATGGAGTCTAGTGTAGTAGCCTCTTTCCATCTTTCTAGGTTACTGAAATGTATAGACTGTCTTCATGCATGAGGTACTGCCTAAGTAGCAAGCCTGAATCTCAGTAAAAGAGACTGTCTGGAAAAACCAAGGCAAATAGCTCCTGAGGAGCAACACCCAAAGTTGATCTCTGGCTTGCGTATGCATGTACTCTCTCTCTCTCTCTCTCTCTCTCTCTCTCTCTCTCTCTCTCTCTCTCTCTCTCTCTCTCTCACACACACACACACACACACACACACACACACACACACACACACACACACCACATTCATTTCAGCATATCTACACATAGTTGAGAAGCATTAAAGGAAGTACATGATGTGTGAAGCTTTCTAGTAATGCAAAGAATGAAATACAAGCAATCGAGTCTTGTCTGACATGGCAGAAGGCAAAGATGCAGGCCACAGATGTTTCCAGGGACAGCTAAGGAGTGATGAACAGTGCCAACCTCCCTAAAAATGGCACCGTACCAACACCAAGGTAACAAAACTCTCAAGTTCCAAGAGAATTTGCTTCCAGGAAGAAGAGACATAGGGCTTTTGTTTTTGGACACAGGACTCCCCAGTGGAGCTCGGAGGACAATGACTGAATGAAAGGAATATCTTTATGCTGAAACAATCAACAACACAGCTCTGAACTGTGAAAGACAAAAACAATGCCAAAGCTGCTATATTTTAATGTTAAATTCTATTTAAATACGAAACAGTTACCATTAAATAAATAACAGGGAAATACAAATTGTGACAAATAGCATCCGTTTGAGAAATGGAGTTGTAATGGAAAATGTCCATTGCTTATGAAGCTTGTTTGCAGATGGCTCTGTTGGCCTCCTGTTGCTCATAGGAGATCCCCCAAAGAACTGTAAATTGGCTTTTAGGCCAGGTGCTCTGGCGCCTGTCTGTCAAAACACAGCTATTTTCTTAATAAATATCTCAAAGCTGCTTTACTCCAGGTCTGATCAGTGTAGGGGCTGGAAAGAGTTGTATGATAGCACATGGGATAGGTAAAAGAGACAACACTGGCATCTGCTTTACCAAACTTCTACCTACAGTTTGCCTCAATGTTACACTTTGAGAGTTCTCTAGTCCACATTCATGCAGGCTCCTTAACTAGTCTGCTGTTGTCTGTCTCATTCCTATCCAGCCTTGGAGAGTTAGCCTGGGAATTCTGGAAAAAGGATTGAATCATATCATTTGCCTGCCTTCTCTACCTCCAGAATAAAACTTTAGGGGCATGGCAAACAAGGTCCTGCCAGTTTTCCTTAGACTTTTCCTACACCATTCTTTGCTCTAGCTATTGCTACTAATAATTTCTCAAATATACATTAATATGCCATAGCTCCGTGACTTTTCAAATGCTGTTTTCTTTTTAAGGCATACTTTTAGTACTCCCTTCTCTGATATGCTTTTTAAGAGGGACATAATAGAATTACAGTGTGAGGGTCATGTTCCCAGGTAGACATGGTTTCTGCCCTGTCTACAGTTTCCCACTTGCACCTGCTCATGCCTCCTTGATATCTATTATTATAATTTCCTATTTCTATATATTTCTCCACTGTAGTCTAGGGAAGACCAACGTATGCCCCTTTGAGAAAGATAAGGAGGTTCCATCTCCCTTGGGCAATGGGAAGATGATAAATACCATTGATAGCATGTGTTAAAAAAAATCACTTGGTTTCCCCCTCTCTATAAGTATGCATGTATATGAACAATATGCTCAAGTACATGTGGAGGTCTGAGGACATCATGCAGGAGTAGGTTCTTTCCTTCATCCATGTGGGTCCCATGGATTGAATGCAGGTTGTCAGGGTTAGTGACAAGAACCTTTACCTGCTGAACCATTTCACCAACCTCAACTCTTAAGGATAAATTCTTTTTGTAAGCAGTCTTTCTGATATTTGTTATATATAAGCTAAGACTTTTGGGGATGGGACAACTGGACTCCCTGTGTAGCAACTGTAGGATTCTTTGACTGGGTGCACTGAACATTCTACAGATGTCTCGAGACATTGTGTGATGACTCAGCTGACGATCCTGGCTCCCAAAAGTGCGGCCTCAGAGAAGACTATTTCAAATGGTCTGTATCAGACGTTTTGCCACCAAAAGCCCCTATGAATTCTAGATGACTCTGCAACCATTTGCACCTAGGCCACAGGTGAAGCACTTCCTCTTGTGGCATAGAGGGATTGTTGTGATTGGTGGTGCTAAAGAGGCAAGGCTGTGATTGGTGTACACAGAAACCTTAATTTGCATGTGAAGTATTCTGTGATTTGTCCCAACATCCTTTCTTGGCTGTACACAGGCTTCTTGGGGTCAGTAAATTGTGAGTTAGACAGGACACAGTCTCCTGAGCTGCATCCTCCATTCCAGCAGTCTTTTCTTGCCATCAGGAGCACACCCTCAGCTGATACCACAAGAACAAAGCAGCAAAGACAGCAGAGTGGCAACTACAGCTGAGACAGTGGAACAGTGGTCAAGCTGCGAGAATGGCAAGGCAGCTGAAAAAGTAGCATCTGGGATTCCTTGGCCAAGAATGTAAAATTGGCTGGTGTTAAGGGCAAAGAATTCTAACTTCCTAGGTTGACATCAGAGCTGCATCATTGGGCTGACCAATCCTGACTTTGTAAGCTGTAACCACCTGCAGAGCAATGGGTCCTGATGCCCAAAGCCTGAATGGAAACTGTTTTACAAAATGGCCCCACTGCTGCTCTTTGCATGTGGCCTACAATGGATGCTGTCAGAAACCATGGGAACAAAAGCTCCGAAAGGCCAGCAGCTGAAGAGCTCCTTCTTGCCTACCCAGCTGAGGGACCACAGGTAGCTAGCTGTTAACTCTTTTCATCTATGAATTCCCCAAATAAGGAAGTGATAGATACAACTGTTTACCAATGCTTGAAACGTAAGAAATTCTTATACATATTTTTCTGAAGTTTAAAATTTGATAACTATTCAAAGTGATATCACAAAGAACTGTTAACAGAATTTATGTAAATTACGCCAGCTAGAAATCAAAAGGTCAAATTCTTTGCTGGCTAAAAAAAAATACACCTTGGGGCAAATGATATGGTTTAGAAGGTAAAGGTGCTTTATCTTTAGCCCTGATGGCCTGAGTTTGATTCCTGGAACTTATGGGGAAAGGAGAGAACTGATTCTCACAAATTGACCTCTGAGCTCCAAGTGTGCACTGGGGGTGGGGTGGGGTGTGTGTGTGTGTGCCGCATGTACATGAATATCCACACAAATAAATACAATTAAAATATACAGTTGATGTGGTAGTATACACACAGCACTTTGGAAGCTCAGGCAGAACAAACCATCCTAAACTATATCTAAGGCCCTATTTTAGAGTACTGGATAAACCTTAAAGACATTGTTCAATGAAATGAGCAAGGGGGGAAAAGAGCCTAATTATGTGAAGTATCTAAAGTAGCCATAGTTACAGAAACAAAAGGCAGAATAGTGGTTACCACAGAGGCTGAAGGAAGGAAAAAAAATGTTTAATGGGTGCAGAGTTTCAGTTTCCAAGATGCAAATGGTCTAGTAATCTGTTGCATAACAGTGTGAATATACTTAACACTCACAAATGGTTCATTTGAAAATGTTCATTTGAAAATGAAGGCTGGGCATGGTGACATACACTTTTAATCCCAGCATTCAGGAGACAGAGGTGGGCAGATCTCTGTGAGTTCTACACTAGCCTGGTCTATATAGGGAGACCTTATCTTAAAAAAGAAAGTTATGATACATTTTATGCTACACAACTTTCAACAATAACTTAAATAAAAACTAAAACTGCATGTTACAAATTAAAAAGTTAAGTATATATAAAGAACACAACGGAAATCTATTCTCAAGCAGGACCTGACACAGAGCACACACTGAATATGTTCTAATGACTGCACAAATTGAACAACTGAATTTAATGTAAAATTTCTATTTCTAGAACATAATATCTGGTTTGTCACATTTATTATAGTACAGAGTGAATGGATGTTTGAGGGAAAATAAAAATATTAATAGTAATAATTTTAAAACTATGTATGTGTTCTTCTGGAAGAGTTATGGAAGTGGTAGAATAAGGTGGGAACATATTATTTTGAGTTAAAATATAAGAACTGGACACACATCACATCCTTAACAAAGAGTACTTGATAAATAATGTGGGGCATGCTGTTCAGTGAAACAGTATGTTTTTGCTATAACTAATGATGTAGCTTGACATTAGTTGATTTAGAAAGCTTTAAATATTTACTGTGAGTAGGAGAAAATCTTGATGTGAATATAAAACATAGCTTGTACAGTCATGTATCAGATAATCAGTTTTAGGGAGGATTATGAGTGATTTTCATTTTCCCTCCTTATAAAATGTCTGAATTTTTACAAAGTGAAAAAAAATCAATAAATCTTTCAACTTTAAACAAAAACTGGCACAAAGAGTGAGAAGACATTGGCAGCAAGCTGAGTGAGCTGAGCCTTAACCTTCTACAGCACAGGATGAACAAGAAATAACTATAAAGAAGGGACGCTGAGGCAGAAAGGCAGGATAGTACTCCATTCCTTACAGGCCGTTCTGTACTTCTTGACTTTCCATCTTCGCTATGTTATGTGGGTTTCAAATTTTACCAGAGAAACGACAGAAAATACGGCTCTTCACAAAGTCAAGCTTCTGTTCCTGTTATATACCCGGGACACTAGAGACTGCTCAGGGCTCCAGGGTTGCACCCCCTGCTGCTAGTCCTAGAGTCTAAGCATTACCACCTAAGCAAGGACTGTTTTCTTCCATTGGGAATTGTTAAACTATTCTCCAGAATTTCTTAAAAAGAGAAACTAAACAGAGAAGAAAACAGAGGTCAAAGATCCTGGGAGCTTTTAGCTTAAATCATCTCTAGCTCCTCCCTTTCCTGCAATCCCCATATATTCCTTGTCATTAAATCTTCTGCTCCTTCTACTTCCTCAATATTTCTTCACCCTCCACCACTGACATAACCCCCATTCATTTACTTCCCCCAAATTACTTTAACATTCACTTTTTTGGGCATCTTAAATATTCACATTTCCCCCCTTTCAGGTGAGTAAATTCTAGAAGAACAGCATTAGGTGGCAAAAGCCATCAAGCTCCAAATCTGTTCCTTTCCACTCAGGGGCATGACTGAGACCCTAGCTCATTTTACCACAGCTTCAGTCTCCTCCACAGTGAAAAGAGCGTGAGCATGTGACACAGGCAGGCAGCTCTCTTGCAGGCTGCTGGGAGGCTTCTTTCTATAAGTTCATCTCATACACACTAAGGAAGTATGAAATAGCACAGCAATTGTTTTATTTGGTGTATTTTCGTATTCTAAATAGAATCTCAGCTATAGAAGGCTATTATTAAATATGTCTATGGCTGATTTTCTTTAGGCTGTTATATTATCCTTTTTGAGATATGAGATTTATTCATATTCATTTTATCAAGAAAAAGGTTATTTCCAAGACTAAAAGAGACCAAACCAACCTTTATACTCATGAAGTAAATTCTACAGAGTCTGAAGAATGAAGACAATGAAGACCCCCTGTCTTCTTGGAGCACTATTGCCAGCTAGTACCCAGCTCCCACCACTAAGTGCTCTTATTTCAGTAGGACAAAGATGTAGGTGACAAAGATAAACAATGAGACATGAAGGAGTTAGCAGTGAAGAGGAGTGGGGAGGGGGTGTGGAAGGAGAAAGAATTTGAGTGCTAGGAAGGTGAACAATAGGAAAGGATCAGATTAGGCAGAATCTTCTGATTGACATGCTAAGGTATCTGAACTGTATTCTCAAAGTAATGGGTAGCAGCCTTAGGAAATTTTTAGGGAAACAGAATATGATCACACACATTAAATTAATACAGCAATTACTAAACGGGACAGAAGCGTTAGAATCAAAACAAAGCCCTTAAGACAGAAGACAAAATAATTAAAAAATGTGTTGATTTTTAATATTAAATGTAAGAAGAGTACAATAATTTTCAAAACCCTAAAATTAACAAATTAGTGATTTTTTTTTCTTTTTTCTTTTTTTGGTTTTTCGAGACAGGGTTTCTCTGTGTAGCTTTGCGACTTTCCTGGAACTCACTTTGTAGACCAGGCTGGCCTCGAACTCACAGAGATCCTCCTGCCTCTGCCTCCCGAGTGCTGGGATTTAAAGGCGTGCGCCACCACCGCCTGGCTCAAATTAGTGATTTTTAAGTCACATATATTTATTTATTGTTTGTATGTGTGCAGGTGCCACAGGGTGTGTGTGTGTGTGTGTGTGTGTGTGTGTGTGTGTGTGTGTGTGTGTGTGTGAGAGAGAGAGAGAGAGAGAGAGAGAGAGAGAGAGAGAGAGAGAGAGAGAGAGCGTGCGCGCGAGCGAGCAAGAACAACCTGTGCAGGAATTGATTCTCTCCTTCCATCATGTGGGAGGTAGGACTAACACATGGTAGGCTGGTGTTAAGTACCTTTCCAAAGAATTATGACACATGGTTCCAAAGTACTCCTTGCCTATTATTTTGATGCTAGTCAAAAATGCCCGAGTACAGTCTGGAGACTGTGCCCTGAGCAGGGCAAAGTTGTTTTACTTCCTCTTCACCCCAGGAGCTGTGTTTCTGCTTCAAATGCAGAGCTTCTGTTACACAAAGCCCTGAAAGCTAGAGGAATCTCAATCATGGCAAGCCTGAGGAATTGTCCCTTGAAAAACAGTTCAGGTGGGATAACAGAGTTTAATGCAATTAGTTATTCAATTTAAGTCGAGAGGCCAGGAACTGTAGTTTATCCCTGTTCAACTAATGAACTTTGAGGAAAATATTTTGACTTTAAATTGTTCTGCTCTATCAGAGGTTGAAAATTAGTACTGGAAGGATTGTTCTACTTCACTTTAAGAAAATAAGGATTGAGGGAAAAACTTGTAAAAGATTTTGTCATTCCTCAAGGAAAATAAATTAAAGGGACCTAACACTACTATTAACATTAACTTTGGCATCGTTTTCTGTGTAGGAATGAATCACTTCTTAGACTGTGAATATCCAAGTGGAAGACTGGTAGCGTCCCACTGTGAGCAGATCCCCAACCCAACAGGGATTATAATACAAAGTAAAGGCATTTATCACATTGAAGTGACTGCAGAAGTAACAATTAATGATCAAATTAAATAGATGAGACACAAGCAAATCAGCAAGGAGGCTTGGAGATGTGAAAAAAGAATCAACAGACCAATTTGTATATATTGCATTATGAAAGAAAAAAGATAAACCCTATTCATGAAAGAAAAACCGAGTTAAAACAATGAAACTTGGATTATTCTTCAATGTCCACGTACTTTACTCTTTATTGTGGTTGTTGTTTATAAAGATAATTAAGTGATTGATGCAGGCAACCCTAAAGTATCAAACAAGGAATGAAATTGAAAGATGTATGCATTAATATATTTTTATTAAATTGTCTTTCCCAACTATTATCCTAATTTTAAATTGCACACTTATGAGACATGCTCTCATTCCTGTATTTACCAACAAAGTGAACTGTCTTGGCTTCTAAGAATTATTTGCCTACAGTAAAGAAAGTGCCAACTGCAAACAATAAGGAAGAAAGCCAACTCAACAGCTAAGTGGCAAAATTAGCAGCTTTGATTGAACCACTGAACATACACCCTTAGTAGTATTTTTTCAATCTCCAACTTATTATAAGCAGTATATTAGAGGTTCCTTTTAATTTTCAAGAGAAACTAACGAGGAAAGGCCCCAAGCATTTGGCACTCTTCAGCAATAATAGTGCAGGCTACTGGCACACTCTGTGTTACTCTTAATGCCTAGTACAAGCATACAATTCAGTTTCTTCCTTATTTAGCTGCTTAACTGGTAGAAAACTACTGCATGCCAAAGACAAAGGGAAACCTGGGTGGAGATAATAATAATACAATTTCTTAACCATTCCCAAAGTTCATGCTCGGCCTAAAGCTGAGAAGGAGAACTGAACAGCTTCTTTATGAATGCTAAGGGGAAAACATGGAGCAAGAGGAACATCCATTATAATCGGTCTTTCTTCCTTTCACTGAGAATCTTTCAAGTTTAAAGGCTTCCAAGGTCATTTTAATATTTTATATTTATCACAGTTCTAATAACTAATCTAAAACATATTGTACATCAAGATGCTCCTGTGTGAGCTATAAACAACAACAAACTCCCTGTATCTGTGGGGTCTGCATCAGCACTCAATCAACCATAGATGGAAAATAGTTTTTAAAAATTTTGTCTGTAGTGCCCCTAACAGCAGCAGAACTGTATTTGAAATAATGAGTGATTTACCAATATTTATAACTAAAAACAAAACTAGATTTTCTTGAGGTATTTTTAAAAACTGTGCATGTGTGCTCACCTGAATGTGCATCTGGAGGCCAGATGTCATTGCTGAGCATCTTCCTCTACTGCTCTCCACCTTGGTTCTTAGGACAAGGTCTCTCACTGAATCTTGAGCTCCTTCAACGGAATGGCTGGACTGGCTAGCCAAGGAGCCCTGCCTTCACCACTGGGGTTACTAATGTATGCCACCATGTCAGTTATTATGTGGAGGTTGGAGATCAACATTCAAAGTGCTTGTACAACAAGCACTTTATTCACTGAGCCATTTCCCAGCTCTAAGGACTGACATAGTTTATAAAAGTATGAGATGACCAGGAAACATTCTAACAATTAAATTAATTAATCAACAGGAATAGCTAACAATACAGGAATCGGGAATTCGCCATATCTAAGGAAAAGAAATTTTGTTCAAAAATGAACTTTTTTTCAAGCCTCACTTCCCAGTTTTTCTGTGACCACCAAGTAACCAAGACGAAAACCTCTGACTTGCTATGTCAAAAGCAAAATAATATATATTCTTTGGAATCGTAAGTTATAATTCTGAAACACATCCAGAAAAGTCTACCTGTGAACCTCTGAAATGAATTCTATAATAAAGGAACCTTTTGGCAGGCTCCTGAGTGAGGTATGCCTGCTGTCTGGAGTTTTCTTCCCACCCAGCCAGCAGGGCAGACTCTGAGTTCATTATCACCTCATCAGTGAGCCTGTCAGCTGCCAACCATGAGAGAAGACTAAAGCAGTCACTAATTCCTGGCCTTTTGGCTTCTCCAAAGCAAAAGGAAATTCACAACAGATGGATACTTCTTACCCCAATATATGCATTTGCCAGTTCTAATTTACTGGCTCAGTTAACCAAGAACAGAGAATGACTGACACTAGATAATGACACTAAAAAGGCATTGTTCAAATATACAATGTTGCCAGGACTCATCAACAAGAAAGCCAAAATGCAGAGGAGGGAGAGAACATGGACCCACCTTAGATGTACTGCTAACAACAGAGTCAAATCTGCCAGAGTGTGGATGCTTAGAGGGTGAAAGGAACCGAAGAAAACTCTGGAGTTGGGGATGCTTGGTTTTTGGAGTGCTTGCCTAGATTGCTCAAGGCCCCGGGTTCAATCCCCAGTGCCACATAAAAACTGGGTGTGGTGGTGCACGGCTTTAGTCTCAGAATTTATGAATTCGAGGCAGGAGGATCAAAAGTTCAAGGTTATCCTCATGTTTTGAGTTGGAGGCCAGCCTGGGCAACATACTGACTCTGTCAAAGGACGGAGGAGGGAGAGAATTCTGGTAAAAGAAATTAAAAAATAAATTCAAAAAGAAAAGGAAAAAAATCTGGTAAAAGAGGTTAGTACAGGAGGTAAAAACAACTAGCCATACGGCTTCAAGCTAAGGGGTAGGCTCATATTACACATCTAAAATACTGACTAAAAACCATTCCTTCTGAGCAAATATTTTCCCTGTGCTGGCTAGGTTTTTGTCAATTTGACATAAGCTAGAGTCATCTGAGAGGAGTGAATCTTAGTTGAGAAAAAGCCTCCATAAGATCAGGGCAACTGTGGGACATTTTCTTGATTAATGATTGATGTGGGAGGGCCATGCTTACTGTGGGTGGTGCCACCCCTGGGCTGGTGGTCCAGGGTTCTATAAGAAAGCAGTCTGAGCAACCCACGAGGAGCAAGCCAGTAAGCAGTACTCCTCTATGGCCTCTGCTTCAGTTCCTGCCTCCAGGTTCCCACCTTGAGTGCCTGCCCTGACTTCCTTCAACGATGATGAATTACATTGCTTTTGGTTCTGGTGTTTGTTTATCACAGCAATAAAAAAAACCACACTAAGACATACCAGGTGTCTTCTATTTTGGAATGCTGTGTTTAATTTCTCCCTGGATAAAATATGTTCAGTTATTTTTCTGCTACTTTTTGGTTAAAATTTCTGCTTATTAATACTGAGAAATATAAAGAATATTGGGAAAGTGGATTATAAGTACAATATACAGGCAGATATATAAATATATAAGAGAGTAAGATCATGGCTTCCTTAGCCAGCTGTGGAGACCCACAGAGGTTTCCTAGTAAGAACTTACTCAGGGTCCGAGAATCTGAGCTTGCTTAGCAGGGCTGCATAAGGGGATGATTTGACAATGGGCATGGTTACCAGGTGTTTGGAAGGGTCTAAAATTGACTTGTGGTGTGCTTTGACCTTGCCAGGGGGATGTCTTTTGCCCTGCCCCTTGGCATTGCTATAAAAAGCCCTTTTGAATAAATGGAAAAGGCCATTGGGTATTGACCCAGGTCTTCCCAAAGCCATCCTGAGTTTCTGTCTTCTCACCATCTAGATCGCTCTTTCTTTTTAATATTTCTTATCCCTCTCTCATAAGAACCCTTCAAAAGGTGGGAGCTGGCCTCCCACACCCAGCTACGGTATTTGATTCTCAATACTCCCAATACCGATGATTAGTATTTGAAGCCTTTTTCAAATGGCCTGGCAGTGTGATTATTTCTGTGTCCTGAAATGTAAATTTAGTTGTGCTTTTTTTTGTTGTTTGTTGTTGGTTTTTTTTTTTTGTTTGTTTTTCGGGACAGGGTTTCTCTGTGTAGTTTTGGTGCCTGTCCTGGAACTAACTCTGTAGACCAGGCTGGCCTTGAACTCACAGAGATCCGCCTGGCTCTGCCTCCCGAGTGCTGGGATTAAAGGCGTGCGCCACCCAAAAACAACAACAACAACAATAACAACAAAAACAATTAGCCGGGCGGTGGTGGCGTACGCCTTTAAATCCCAGCACTCGGGAGGCAGAGGCAGGCGGATCTCTGTGAGTTCCAGTCCTGCCTGGGCTACCAAGTGAGTTCCAGGAGAGGTGCAAAGCTACACAGAGAAACCCTGTCTCGAAAAACCAAAAAAAAAAAAAAAAAAAAAAAGGCGTGAGCCACCACCACCCTGCATAAATTTAGTTTTATGTACACTGCATACATATAAAAGTGCTTTGAAACTTTTGAATATTTAAACAAGTTATTTTCAAAGTTAACTAAGTTAATTTACACTAGATGGAGGGAAAGTGAACTATTGGAGGTGAAATAATTACAACACCATTCCTTTGGCTGCAGGTGTTTCTTCTACTACTGGTCTTACAATTCAGTTCCCCAATTAAGCACATTGACACTGAAATCAGAATTATTCATGCTTCACACACATGCTTACTATTTGGGTTAGGGAGGCACTCAGTGGATAGTACTTGCCAAATAAATGAGAAAACCTTAGTTTACAGGTGTGGCAGCCCACCTATAATTACAGAACTCAGCAGATCCCAGGGCAAGGTAGCTAGCTAGAATAGCTGAATCAGCAAGCTCTTGCTTTTGTGAGAGAAAAAAAAGTGAAGAGATTAAAGAAGACACCCAATGTCAACCTCAGGCCTCCACATGAATGCACACACATTCTTGGAACAAATGTATGCCCCGCTCCCACCACATATACATGAAAAAAAAAAAAAAGAGGCTAATTCCCCTCATTCCTCTCAAAATAGTTAGGTGCTGCATACTGACAGTCTGGTTAAAGATGAGCCCCATTCACAACAGTGATGGTCCCATAATGGGCTGGCGAGATGGCTCAGAAGGTAAAAGTGATCATCTGAGTTTCATTCTCAGAACTCATGGTGGAAGAGACAACAAGTTGCCCTCGGGCCTCCACCCCACAAACTATGACCCGTGTGTGTCACCCCCCCCCCCCATACACACACATACACAATGTGCTAGGTAGTAAACATCTTAGTTTGTGGGCAAAGAATCTATGACAGCCATAAATAATGAAATCAGAGGTGACATTTGTCAGAACACATTAAAGTGAGGCCTATTAAGATGACTTCATACAAATGATAATTTTCCTAGTATGTGATACGCACCTTGGCAATAAGACAGATGGAAAAGAAGTAGGCTTTTCAACTGCTCTATTTGAGAATTTTCGTTGTTTTTGACTTGTTTGTATTTTTTTTGAGACAGGGTCTCAGGTAGCCCAGCCTACCCTCAAACTCTCTATATTCTCAGGCTGACCTGAAACTGCTCAACTTTTCCAGAATCCTGACTCTCCTGCTCCCACCTCTAGAATTCGGAGACTCCAGGCACGAGCACTACACCTGATTTTTCCAGTACTGGGGATCAAACCCTGAGACTCCTGCATGCCAGGCAAGCATTCCACCACTGAGTCCTATCCTCAGTCTCCTAATCTTTCTTTCTTTTTCTCCCCCCTCCCTCCCTTCCTATCAATTCATCATTAGGATATAAAACTTTCATTACTCTTTAATCAATAGGACAAGGAAAAATCAAACATGAAAAGAAATGTAAGAGATAACTGAACTAACTTGACTGTCCTAAAATGAACAAGTTACGGTTAACAAAGCAGAAGACCAAGCTAGGAGTGGGGGGGGGGGGGAAGCACACTGCCAAAGCAAGGTACAGGAGACTTTGTAAGGATACAAACCACAAAACTGTCAAGGTGTCCTAGATGAGCAGAAGTAAACCTAAAACAAACCAACTGCTGAAAACTGGGGACATCACTACTGAGAATGAGTGTGCTGGAATTCAATACTCACTTTCCCAGAATGGGCTTATTTTAGCATAGTTAATCTTAGTGATTCTTCTAGGAACTAGATTGACCACCAGGGAATGATAAAACAATAGTTTCTGCTTATTTTTGAAGAAATGAAAAGGAGTAGGATGTTCTGTATACTGTGGAAGAACCAGTTGTAATCAAAGGCTGTGGTTCTAATCCAAGTGCTCTTATTAAATTTCCTTTAAATTTTGCAAATACAAGTCATTATGATTATCAGTTTCCTTAAACTTAACTAAAAGAATGGAAAAGCAAGGAACCCCACATGCCCTGTGAGTCCACCATGCACTCAGTTACTTTCACAGCTTTAGACTCTTGTACTTATGACTGCACCACGAGTTGGTAGCTATTACTTTATGCATTTTTGTAAGTAATGAAACTTGATTTTAAAATGACTCATTTGATATTATCTAGATCACTCCCCACTGTTGAGGCAGGATTTTGCTGTGTACCACTGGCTGGCCCCAAACTCACAATACTCCTCTTATCACCACCTGAGTGTGAGGATTACAGGAATGTGACAAACTGGTTATTTTCACATCCTTTCAAAATATAAATATAGAGAAAGGCAAAGTCTTTTGAAATGTATATGAATGTCTTCAGGATCTGCTTCCGACTTTCCTCCTAAGCCCATCTCTTCATTCATAGTGACTCCATTTACAGTGAGCTTTCAGCCATCATGAAAATGAGTCAATGCTAGGCAGGGGGAACACTGATCTAGAATGTCTTTTTTGTTTCACTCATAGAAAAGAAAATGTCCTCAATCACTAACTATTGTCTGCTGTAGAATATTATTTTAAGGTGTGTTACTTTGGTTTATGTTGCGTTTGTTTAACTCTGTGAAGCTGTGTTACTTTGCCTGTCTAAACACCTGATGGTCTAATAAAGAGCTCAACGGCCAACAGGCCAATAGAGAGGCAGGAGAGAGAAATAGGCAGGGGTGGCAGGCAGAGAATACATGGGAGGAGAAATCGGAAAGGAGGGGAGATCCAGGAGCCAAAGGAGGAGGACTCCAGGGACCAGTCACCCAGGTACACAGCAAGCAATGGAGTAAGAGTAAGATTTACAGAAGTACGAGAACAGGAACAAGCCCAGAGGCAAAAGGTAGATTTGATAATTTAAGTTAAGAAAAGCTGGCTAGAAACTAAGCCATGTTAAGGCCGGGCATTCATAATTAAGAATAATCCTTAGTGTGTGATTTATTTGGGAGCTGGGTGGTGGGCCCCCCAAAGAGTAAAAAACAAACAACAATTGTCTGCTTTTACCAAGTAATGTCCTCCCGAGGTTACAGTGTAATTCCTCTTCATTTCTACTGGCAAACAACTTTAATATTTAAAAAGAAATTCAACTGCCATCTCTGAAACTTACCCTCAAACTCACACTCAGCCAATTCTTTAGAGTTGTACAAGGCATCCCACATACTCATCTGTAAGGTTTTACCTTGTATTAGTTTGACTTTTCAAGAGTTTTAACATCATCTAACAAATAATAATTATTTTAATGAGTTAATAAATCAGGGAAGGACAATGCTTTCTCCTCATTGATACTGCAGTGGTTTCATTTCCAGCAAGATGTACCAAGCCACAGAGATTTAAAAAATCATCTAGGGCCGGCAAGATGGTTCAGCAGGTAAGGATGCTTTCTATCAGCCTCATGAACTCCTGGTTCGATCCCCAGGACTCAGCTGGTGGAGGAGAGAACAGGCTCCAAACTGTCCTCTACAGCCCCTGCCCAGTAAGTAAGTAACTATGAGACAGTATTTTACATACACCCTCACTATATACGTATATGCTGTAAGAGAAGAGGGAAGGGAGAACAGAGGGGGACAGGACAAGGAGCTAGACAAGCAGGCTAGTTTTAGTTGTTTGCAATGACAAACAGCTGAGACTTGGCCCAACAGGAGACAGTGTTACTGAAAGGCTTTTATGTTGAGAAATGACTCGCCAATAATTACCTTGTAGAAGGAAGTATAGCAGAAGTATAGCAGCAGAAGAGCATGAATTAAAAGGTATAAATAATCAGTAAGCTAAGGAACCTGGAGTCAATTTAAGCAGCTGAAGTGAGAGATGATGACATTTCCTAAGTGTTTTCATAAGCCAAGGACCATTCTAAGAACAGATATACAAAAATTCATTTTGCTTTTGTTTTAAAAACAAGAAAATTAGATCAAAGATTGTGTTACCTTGCTGTATTTTGGAGATTAGACGCTGGTGTTGCTGCTGTCTAGGCAGGTGGAGTAGTCTCTATAGCCCAAGGACTGACTGCACACAAAGAGTGACAGATGGGAGCCCAGCAAACTCAGAGAACGGGACATCAGTACCCTGAGAGGGGAACGTGGTGATATTGTGTCCCCCAATATATTGTGCATCCCAATAAACTTATCTGGGGGTCAGAGACAGAACAGCTACTATATTAAACATAGAAGTTAGGCAGTGGTAGCACACGTCTTTAATCCTAGCATTCGGGAGGCAGAGATCTGTCTGGATCTCTAGGAATTCAAGGCCATACTGGAAACAGAGCCAGGTGTGGTGGCACACACCTTTCATCCCAGAAAGTAATATGGCAGGACACAGAAAGGTATATAAGGTGTGAGGAAACAGGAACTCACACTCTCAAGGTGTGAGGACCAGGAACTAGAAGTTTTTTAGCAGAAGTTCAGCTGAGATCCACTTGGGTGAGGACTCAAAGGCTTTCAGTCTGAGGAAACAAGATTAGCTGAGGAGCTGGCAAGGTAAGGTTGGCTGTGGTTTATTCTGGCTCTGATCTTTCAGAATTTACCCCAATATCCGGCTCTAGTTTTTCTGTTTTTAATAAGACTGTTTAGCAATTTGTGTTACAGGATAAACTTACTTTAGCACACAACAGCCACAAATCTACCACAGAACAACTGATCTGTACTAGAAGGTGGGAGTCATAAAGGTAAATAAGAACTTATAGGTAAGTGTGGAACAAATTTATAAACAACTAAAATAAAATGATAGTTCAGTAAAAGAAGGTCTTCATCAAAAGATTAAAAGGAAGAGTTGAAGGCAAATAGGATATATGAGAGGATCTTTATAAGGTCCCGGTGACAAACCAAAGTTCTGTTCCACCACAGTTCATCCAGGGCATCGGTGAATTTATTAAGTTTACTTGCATATGGGTGAGGGGTTATGGGCAGGAGCATGTGTGGCTCTAAGGCAGCTGCATTGGAAAGTCTATATCTGACATGTCTGATGTTTTCCCCATCACTATATAGATAAAGCCCCCTTCTGTTAGTCTTCCTCAGCCAATATATGCTAGCATCTTGCAGATCCAGGTTCAATTAGGGTAGAAATGCATGCAAATGGCTGGGAGGAGCTACTACTGGAATCTCAGGTGAAGGTCCAATGATCCTCCCCACTCCTTCCTTTGAAGAGAGAATATCCACAGTTAACAAGCTGTGATGACATTTTGCAAGCAAGCATAGCTGATTCAATGAAGATGATGGCTGTTTTTCTTGATGGATAGTACTATATAACAGTATTACTTCAAGGATACAATCCCCTCAGAACACAAGGACATACGTTCCGTCTCCTATAGTAAAGTTAGAAGAAATGAGTCCTGAAAGCATCAAAACCTAGAGAATACTTGGGTGACTGATTTTAACATGGTACCATCTGCTGGGCATGGTATGTGCAGATGAGTAAGTCCCCGCCTCCTTATTAACAGAATATGCTAGTAACTTTTAGTCTTTCACTTAATTATCGCAAAAGAAGTACTTTACACTATGTATTTGAGTACAACCAATTCATAAGTGTACAGAAATGGTTAAGGAAAATTAGCATTTATTACATTAATTCCATGAATTATTTATAAAGCTTTCTAAACCAACTGCATGCCTTCCCACCTAAGGCTACAGGTAAAAGACTTTTCATCTTCCAATGACCTAGAGACCATCCACCAGGAACATAAACTTGAGAGGTCTCAAGATCCCCAAACAGAAGCTGCTCCGTATTTCCTTAGAAGTGAAGCACAATCGAAGCAGAAGCTGCATTTGCAGCGCTGACAGTGCCATGTGTCACTTCCCTGTCCTTGGGGTCCACAGGGTGTGGCTGCAGAAGGCAGTCATTGGTTTCCTAAGACACCTGTACCACACATAATAGCCGAGATCAGAGAATGAAAACATATAAGTTTGGATAAACTTACATCTCTATGTGTAGTGAGTGGAAGCCAACTGTCCTTTGTAATAAATGATGGAGAAATTAAGAAATATGGCTTGATAACATCTTAAGTAGAAGACCATCAAGTAGAATCAATGTTCCTTATTCACGATAGCTATAAAGTACTGTGAACACTGAATTAGCAAATAATGAGTCAATCACTAGAGGAATGAGAGAATCATCTTCACAGAAGCATCTGGCCATAGTATTTTTATCATTTTGTTTCATATGTGTTTCTGCTTAAAGATATCATATTTTATATAATAATAAGTACAATACAAAAAACTGAACTCATAGCTAAAAGCCCTGTATTAACTAATATACTTATGAAGCTCATTTAATACAAGTATTTTCTCTGCAAGGCACAGCTAAGCATGGACTTAGAATACCACTTTAGCCTTAGGCTTAAAGATATGTTATAGCAAGATCCGCAGTAAAAAAAAAAAAAAGAGAAAAACAGGGAAACGTGGTGCTACAAAGACCATGTGAAGGACACCTGTCTACAGTACAACAACTAAACAGAAAGGCAAATGTCACCTTATCTGCTACAAATTGGAATATGACTCAAATTGTTTGCTACTCTGTCCATGTCTGTGAATAACTGAAAATGTCACAAGTGTTGATTTTGGGGTTACAAATGTGCTTTAGCAAGTAAGTGAATTCACATATACGGCCTCTACTAATAGAGGATTTATTGTCCTTGTTTCTAGAATGTAATCAGTGAAAACAAACATTTATTTTCTACCCCATAATCAGTATTACTTACTTTAGCATGACCATAATATGACACAGGCTACTTCCTAACAGTGCTCCTGTTTTGGACAAGAAGTAGTGCAGCTGCACATGAACTCACAGTTGAGTCTGTCACTGTGTGGACACACCCCACTGTGCTTTAGGACCAGTAATGTAAATCAATTAGACCATGAAAAGAAAATTTTAGGTAAGGATTTAATTATCTAAACTAAATTTACAAACTGAAACAAGCAATTAGAATCCTAACTCTTTACTCCAAGAGGTTATACTTTACATGATGATCAAGACTCTCTTTTGTCATCTCTACAATAAACTCCAAGTAGAGTCCAAAAATAAAAAGGTTAGAAAACATTGCAATCTAATTGCAGTCATCATCAGTTTCTGTTTACAATTGTAAAGCTTAACTTTTATATGTAAGTAATGTCACTGATTTTTTGTAGTCAACTTTTTGAAATAAAAATCTGAACAGTCATACTGAAGGAGTGGGAAAATTAGGCTAAGTAGGCATGGAAACATAATTGCTTAATAAATCACAACCATCAACTAGCCAATACTTAGAGTTCAAGTTTCCATTACAAAGAACCATAAGTGAACACAACTGCAACAAAGACCTAGAGAAACATAAGTTGTGAAAGAATTACTGTTTTTAAGAAAGACAACAGTACTGTCTAAACCATTAGGGCAATCTTCCTCTTCTCTGCCCACTCTTTCAATGAACTAGACGTCATAATGACAAACATAAAGAGTGCATGCCTTCAATAAGCCCACAATCTGTCAGAGAGGTAAATAAAACATAGGGTTTTATATGTACCATCTCCTAACTGTCCTGCTAGTGAGACAGCCCAGTGGATAAAGGTCTTTGCTGTCCTATGATGTAAGCCTGACTACCCAAGTTTGATCCCTGAAACCCATGTAAAGGTGAAAGGAGACAACCAACACCATCTCAAACTATCAGCACCTCAATTTCTATTTATGGTTCAGTAGGCGAACTGCAGTATAGTCACAGGATGGAATACCATGCAGCAATAAGAATAAATGAACTACTGTTATACTTAGAAGTAACAGAAAGAGTGGCGTGGCATGTAGAGCAAGACACACTATAGAAGCACTTTGTGAGGGCTATGAGGTGAGTGGATAGCGATGGTAAAAGATTTAAGAGGAAGATCCAGCATATGGGAATCTTAGAGCAATTATGCTGTCAGGCAATAAGCAAGAAGTATGACAATCAGACAGGAAGATAACTTAGGAGGCAATTAAAGACACTTCAACCCAGGATTACTTTTAAAGCACAAATTATGATACTGACAAGTAGAAAAAAGACAAGAAATCAAGCAGACAGAATGGACTGACATGGTATCAGAATGATTGACAATAGAGGAAGGGGTCAAAGGTAAGTCCTAGAGTTATTTTTGAAGAAGTATGGGCATTTTATTTTTGGTAATAATTTTAATGTTACCATAAAAACCACATTTTTGGGGTGTTTTATGAATAGTTTTATATAGGTAGTATGAAATGAAAGTCTGGTATATAATTATATACTATATAATTATGCCAAATGTACCTTGCATACAGAAACTAAAATGCTCATAGGTAAACCAACCAACAGACAGCATGATGACCTTACACAGAAAATGCTTCCAAATCACTGGAGTTGGCAAGTGCTCCAGGGCAGTTTGGTTATCACAAGAAACCACTAGGATTAAATTTTTCACCCCTTTCTAGTCTGACATCCAGTCATCCTAAAGACCTTACATCTGCAGGTCATTCAAAAGTCCATGTCCATCCCTGACATGCGTGAACTTAGTTTCAGATCAACTGCATGAGTCACAGGTTCAGAACAGCTATTTTGCTCCTTGAAATTTTGTACCAGCTCAACTCCATATTCATTTCTACACAGATCAGTTCCCAAGCTGTGTTTACTTTTCCATTGTCTGCAAATATTTTTTTTTTTTTTCGAGACAGAGTTTCTCTGTGTAGTTTTGCGCCTTTCCTGGAACTCACTTTGTAGACCAGGCTGGCCTCGAACTCACAGAGATCCGCCTGCCTCTGCCTCCCGAGTGCTGGGATTTAAAGGCGTGCGCCACCACCGCCCGGCTGCAAATATTTTTATGACTTCTTTTATAGTCACTGTTATAAGACCAAGTCAGGTAATGGCCTCTTTCCTAGTAAAACAAAGGCTTCACTTCTGCCTTCACACTTAATTTGAAGAAAGAGGAATAGAAATGTGTATTCAATGTTAAATGTTATCTGTATAAAGATAAGCTCTAAGCCAGTGGTTCTCAACCTGTGGGTCATGACCTCTGGGTGTTAAACAACCCTTTCACAGGGGTCGCCTAAGATCATCGAAAACAAAGATATTTACGTTACATTTATAACAGTAGAAAAATTACAGTTATGAAGTAGCAATGAACTAATCTTATGGCTAGGAGTCACCACAACATGAGGAACTGTATTAAAGGGTTGCAGCATTAGGAAGGTTGGGAATTGCTTCTCTATGGTATTTCATAACTGACAGAATGGAGGAAATAAAAAAAACCTTAATATTAATTGATTAATCATGCATCATGAGCAGCCTGTATATTCTGTACTTTCATATGAATTTCTCGCAACTTTATGAGACATACTATTTTAATTTGTATACATGAAATTGAGAGCAAAATAAATGACTGTATCACACATTGTATAATAAAATCCAGCTCTATGTTGAAAGCTCATGCTTCTACTGCTATATTAAAGAAACATTTAAAATATCATACAGGTGATACATTCATTCCCCCACCTCTGACCATACAGATCAAATCTTTGTTCTCACACATCTATGTATACGCTATACCACTATAAACCCAGGTCCCATTTATATGGGTTTTCAAAAAGGTTAAAAAAAATACATAAACATAGTCAAACATGACAATGCATACTTATAATACTAGTATGGAGGAAGCTGGGACAGCAGGATTGAGATTCAAGAGCAGCTTGGACTAGATGGTGAGATTGTTTCAAAATATTGTGTATGTAAACACACACAAATACATATAGGAAAAAAAAAAACAAGCCTTCACTCATGCTTATTCCTCATTGCCCCAGGCTAATGATCATTACATGTCTGTCTTCAAATTTCCTTGTTTTAAAACAAACAGTAGCATATGGCTTCCAAGCTGCAATTCTCACTTAATGATATCAATAGAAGCTGTGTGTGGTGATACACACCTGAAATCAATATCAAAACAAAAAAAAATCAACTTGATTTACAAATGTGTATGTCCTCTGATCTTATGGTTCTACTTGTGGATTTTATTCTACAAACACACACATACAAAATGACTTTGGTTTAAGATTATTTTCACTTATGAAAAATCTGCATTCATGTAAACTTATTATCTTATAACAATGTATGTAATAGTGAAATGTTAAAAGTAATCTAATTATCTGCCAATAGAAGAACAGTTAAATGTATTGTGGAATACTACTGGCAAGAAGGAGAGCGTTAGTAGTGATATAAAAGGATAACCCAAATGTAAAAATAAGTCAGCAAAAATTTAATAGCTGGATATAAACTGTCCAGTACATACAACAATGTGATGAAATATTAAAAGACTACATGGGGAGAGCCTAATATTAACAGCAATTTAGTAACAGGTATCAAAATAAAGTATGTATGTCAGACAGTGGTGGTGCATGCCTTTAATCCCAGTACTCAGGAGGCAGAGGCAGGTGGATCTCTGAGTCTAAGGACAGTCTGGTCTATAGAGTGAATTTCAGGACAGTCAGGGTCACACAGAAACCCTATCTCAAAAAACCAAAATAAAGTGTGTGTGTGTGTGTGTGTGTGTGTGTGTGTGTGTGTGTGTGTATGTGTATGTTCTTATTAGCAATTCCATTAAAGAATATATCCTAGAGAAATATACTTAACCTATGCAAAAAGAAGAAAAAAAGACACTCTCTGAACTGTAATACACCAAAACAAAAGGCTGTCAATAGAGAGAACATAAATGTTCAAGTTGAAAAACCATAAAATTTGGAAGGGGATTGGATAGGGTGTGCTGCTGAGTCGTCTCCCACAGCCTCAGGTTGGTGGTGCTGGTTGAGGGTTTAGGAGGTCTGGCCTTGTGGGAGGAGGTGAGCTTTCAGAGTTTAAAGACTGCAGCCATTTCAAGTTAGACCTCTGTTTCATGCTTCCGATTCCAGATGTGAGTACTCAATTTCCTGCTCCTGCAGCCAGGACCTGCTCTTCCATCAATGACTCTAACCCTCCAGAACTTTAAGTCCACATAAACTCTTCTAAAAGTTGTCTTGGTTATGATGCTTTATCACACCAATAGAAAAGTAACTAATACATAGGGGAAGGAAAGGGAGGGGGAATAAGAAAAGGTATTATGGGGACACAGGACAAAAATGCCGTATTACATCTGGAATCTAATTTTTGTTACTGTTTTTTGAGACAGGATCTCATTATGTGGCCTTGGCTGGCCTAGAACTGCCTATATAGAACATGCTGACCTGAGAATCACAGACATCCGCCTGGCTCTTGAGGCGCCAGGAATCTATATGAAATCTAGATTTTTATCCATATACTTATATATGATATAAAAGCAGAATGGGAGTTATATGAAGGGAGAAAGGGACAAGTTAGAAGAGGCTTAAGAGAGGGTAACTGGGGGTGGCAGTGGTAGTGTCTGAGCAGAGCACAATGACACATATGTATGAAAATGTAACTGTGAAATCTATAATTTGTATGCTAAGGAAAAACTTAAAACCAAATATTCTTCATCTAAAAAACAAATTGCAAACTATGTATAAAATATTTTATTTATATAAAGCTAAATGTAAAATATGTATAAAGAAATATAAAATAATAATCACATTATAAACATGAATATTCTCTGATTTCCCATTTGTAATATATTAGTCACTAGTTTAGAAATAAAGCTATTACACAAGAATAGATTCAAGATTAAAACAATGCAAGGAACATCTTTGTGAGGGCACAAAGTACAGAAACTATTCTAAAAAATTTGAGGCCTTATTTTCCATGAAAACTGAACTCAGGAATTTATTTATTTATAAGAATTTAAATGGAAAGACAAAATCCAAAAGAATGTACCATTACAGTAAAGTCTTACTATAAAGTCAAAGTGATATTGTGAGTAATGTAAATTTATGGGACTGATCAGTCACATGTGGACATGTAACTTAACTTACAAGTTACTTAAGAAAGAAAAGAATTTGCCGGGCAGTGGTGGCGCACGCCTTTAATCCCAGCACTCGGGAGGCAGAGGCAGGCGGATCTCTGTGAGTTCGAGGCCAGCCTGGTCTACAAAGCGAGATCCAGGAAAGGCGCAAAACTACACAGAGAAACCCTGTCTCGAAAAACAAAAAACAAAAAACAAACAAAAAAAGAAATAAAAGAATTCATGTTCGACACAGGACATAACAGCATTTGTAAAAAGATGGTTTAGTACATAAATAGCAAAGAGCAGCATAAGAAACAAATTCTGATTTATTTGTTTACCTACTTATTTAAATTTTACTTCATTTATTTGGGAGACAGGGTCTCATGTAGATGGGGGGGGGTCACAAACACACCATGAAGGGGAAGATGACCTTGAACTTCCTGACCTTTCTGCCTCTGAGATTAAGAGTGGCTTTTTTTTGTTGTTGTTTTTATGTGGTGCTAGACTCAAACCCAGGGCTTAATGCATGCTAGGGAAAAGCACTCTACCATCTGAGCTATGTCCCTCAAGTTCTGCAACACTTAAACTCCAACCAGGCAATGGTTTCCAGGCTTCAGATCATGGACCAAATGTGGGGCAGGGTAAGTTGTCCAAAACGTTTGTCTTGGGGGCTGATGAAACAGTGCAGTGTTAGGCCAAGCCTGGTAGCCCGTGTTTAATCCCCAGAACCAACATGGTGGAAGGAAAGAACCAACTTCAGCAAGTTGTCCTCTGACCTCCACATGTGCAGGCCCTGGCCCCACTAGAACAAATGAGTATTAAAAAGAAATTTTCAGTTTTGTATATGCAGCAAAGCAGACAGAAAGCCAACATTTGGGCAAATATTCTCCTTAAAGCATATACAGAACTATATCCGTATATAACATGGAATAAATAAAAAAAACCTGAGTCTTTTGCTTGCTTGTGGTTTTTTTTTTTGGGGGGGGGGGTAGAAACACAAACTATGTAGCCCAGGTTGGCCTCTAATTTTTGACTCTCCTGCCTTGCCTCCTGAGTGCTGAAATTATATACCTGGCTCAAAAGTGACAGTTATGTCTATAGAGCCACTGGACAGTATCGTTGTTGGCTTTTAAACACAGGCAATAGGACTGACATTAAGGCTGAAAAAAAATGAAAAATGAAGAAGAAAACCATCAGTTTTGGAATACAAAATAGTAGCAGTAATAGGACAAGTATTGTAAAGCATTGGCTACATTGGAAGTCAGGAACAAGGACTGAAAGGTGGGTTACTTTGCCACCATCCCTTCTTTGTTGAGGATGAAGTTTTCTGGCAAAATCTTTTCTATAACCTCTCCTTCTGCATAACAAAGCTGTGAATCACACAGTAAATTCTTGGCATTAACTTGGTGTGTGTATGTGTATGTGTGTGTATGTGTGTGTGTGTGTGCGCGCGCGCGCTTAGAGTTGTTACTACCCCCAACACTGAGCTGCTCAGCAAATGGCTTGCTAGACCATAAACTAACCTCTGTGGAGGGCCCCATGGCGACACCCACACACTCTGCTGCTCAGTGCCAGGGCCCCCCCAATGCTCCGAGGGCTTATTTGCAACTCCAAATGCTCTGCCAGTTTCTCTTGGCTCCAGAGACAGCTTCACCTGCAGGGTTTCATTTTTCTGCTTGACACCTCCGTGTTGATTTTCCTATACACTACAAAAGAGTCCTCTCCAATGCTTCTCACACAATTACACAATCACTCCATTGTAACTCAGGAGAGGATTAATGATTGGGTTTTATTTGATTGTAGTTTTGATTAATCCTGACTGTTTAATTTGTGACCTTTGCTGGAATCCCAAGGGCTGGGAATCAGAACATGCACACTGTACCACTGTACTTTGAGCAGTTTGAGCTTGCCAATTTATTTCATGCCTCATTAGACACAAAAGCTATGAAATTTTAGTCCAAAAACAGCTCCACATTTGTTTTCAGAGTTTGGGTACAGAATCTTGTAGGACTTTTCATTTTTATTTAGATATGGTAAGCTAATAATTAGTCCATCCTGGTTATGCTCCAAAAGCTCTAATTCCAACTGGCAGGTATCTTAGTAAAACACCAAATCCAAGCAAGTCACATCACCATGTGGCTGCCCTAGGTTCCCAAGGCAGAGAATCAGTTTTTGTGAAGGGGGGGGGTGGGAATGTATGTGGGGGAGATCTAAGGTTTTGTTTTGTTTTGTTTTCACATACATTACAACATCCTGTGATAAATGTTTCTTTGGAATCATAACCAAATCTGTATCAATAAATTCAACCTATCACATCAAAGAAAGAGTGCTATAATTTTTAATTATTTACTATCTGAGAATCAAGTCTCTGACATTTCCGTGAATAATTCATAATATCCATATGCTTTATAAGTCTTTCATTTCAAGCGATTACAGAATCAACAAACTATGAGACTCTTTTCATGCAAAAGAAACTCTTTTACATGATAATGCAAATTGACTAGCTGACTCATAACTTCACTACAAAGTCAAAAATACAGGAGTGTGCTCTGCTTTGCTCTCTATCTTTAGAGTTGGTGTGGCCCACATCACACTGTATGATCCAGTGACTCAAGCTCATTGTTTTTTGTTTTTTTACCCTATCTTTTATAGATCTATCTTTCAATCATTTTAAAGGCATTTAAAGGTAATTTCAGTTTCAAGTACTTAGAACAAAAAATTACCAGTATCTTGTCTCTTACCTACCACAGAGACAACAACCCTCCCCCACACAGATGCACAATCTTCTCTTCTAGACATCAAGTTTCAGTATGCTGCCCAGGCTGACCTTAAGATTCTGGAGTCAAGTCATTCTCCTGCCTCATCCTTCCAAGTAGTCAGGACTTGGACCTAGCTGTTGCAACAACTATGGGTAATGACTTATCTATATCCTTTTTCTAAAACATTCAGCATTAAGTTTCATAAAAATATTTTTCATACAAGTTTATCATTGGAACATACAATTGTAAAAATACATAATTATAGTTTCACAAGTAAGTGGAATAAAAAAATTGATAACAAACAACTTAGTAACCTAACTCAACAAGTTAACTGAGACATGTAGGGTATATCTGAATAATCAAATAACTGTTTTTATTTTATGTACATTCCAGGCATCATCCGGTATGATTAAGTCTCAATCTGGTTATGAGTTAAGTAGAGGCTTGTCAGAAGAACTTCTTAAATACATAACAGAAGCACATAAACCAGCACTGAGTTAGGCGGAAAGTATTTATTAGCTTGTAAGAGACATTTCCTGTTCGAAGCTGTGGATCCTATGTATTTGTTACCATTTGAAAACGTGATGAGAGTTAGGTGTCATGATTCACAGGGTCATTCTGCAAATGCAAACCCAGTATCTGTCTCTTCTATCCCATTACACATCAAGACTAGAATATAAACAAACAGGCTATTTCACAGGGAAAAACGCACTAGAAAAGGAATGAGTCTGTGTGTAAATTTGGTAAGAGGCACATCTTTAGAGCCTGGGGGCTTAGTGTGTAGCTGAGTCTTAAGGATTTTTTGTTGTTGATGTTCCCATTTTTCTGAGACAGGCCTTTGCTATGTAACCCTCAACTATGTACCCCGATTGGCCTGGAACTCCCAACGAGACAAGTGAGGCTTTGAAATTATGGTGATCCTCCTGCTTGAGTGCTGAGATTACAAATGTGTACCACCACATGGGGTCTTAAAGCATTTGCCATGTGCATGAGGCCTTTGGTTTAATCCTCAGCACTGGGAAAAAAAAAACAGCTACTAGGTGTAATGTTCACGGCCTAAAATCCAATGGACATCAGACAGAAGGAAAAGTTTCTTACAGCATTAGACTATTAGGCAAGTTATCACACACACGACATACCTATCATACACACACACAATAAACAAACAAAGCAGAAAGAAACTCATACAGATTTTTGTTTTAAAATGTTACCTAGCAGGGTGGTGGTGGTGCACACCCTGCACTCAGGAGGCAGAGGCAGACAAATCTATGCGAGTTTGAGGCCAGCCGGGTCTACACAGTGAGTTCTAGGACAGCCAGGGCTACAAAGTGAAACTCTGTCTTGAAAAACAAAAACAAAAGAAAACAAGCAGTTCCCTATCTGTGTCTGTAGTGGCTGGAATGAGAATGTCCACCACAGGCTTGAGCATTTGACATTTGGTCTTCCAGCTGGTGTGGCTGTTTGGAGAGGCTGAGGAGGCGCAGTCTTGCTGGAGGAAACATGTCACTAGGGCAGGCTCTGAGAGTATATGGCACTGCCCCATTTCTAGATTGCTCTCCGCTTTGTGTTTGCAGTAAAAGATGTGTCCCTCAGCTTCCTGCTTGCAGCCACAGCTGACCACCAAGATGGACTCTGGATCCCTAAGCCAAGATAAGCTCCACCCTAAGTTGCTTTTGGCTGTGCTGCTTTATCACAGTAGCAGAAGAGCAAATACTACACTGTCTATTTTAAAATATTTGACAATGTCTTTGAAATACAATGAGAGAGTAGGAAGGAACGTATTAAGCTGGTATGGGCACAAGCCTGTAACGGCTGATTCCATTTCCTTGTAATTGTAAACAGAGCAGCAATAAACATGGATTTGCAAATGGAGTTCTCTGGGTATATACCCAGGAGTGGAATAGCAGAGTAATATAGTAGTTTTACTTTCAATTTATTGAAAAGCCTCCAAACCGACTTCCACACTGTATTAACTTGTACTACACCAGCAGTGAATAGGGCTGAGAATCTTTCCCTGATTCTCTCTAACATTTGCTGTCAGATGTCTTGATGATAGACTGGGGTGAGGTGGTATCTCACATTAGTTTTAATTTGTCTTTCCCTCATAACTAGGGATCTTGAACACTTTTTAATAGTTATTGGCCATTTGTATTTCTTCTTTTAAAAACTGATTGCTCATTTCACTAGCCCACTTGTTGACTAATAGTTTTGTTTCCTTGGTGTATAATTGAAAGTAAATTTCTTTAGAGCTGTTCATCAATATGGTAATCACTCAGCTTAAAAATAAACTGAAGAAATAAAAAAAAAATCAGAGTTAAGAAAGGGATTAACTAGAGACAACATATGAAATATTTGTAAGTCAAAAATACTCTTTTACTTCCTTGAACAAAGAAATAGATTGTGAAAAATCAAAGTCAGTCCATGGGGTTTAGGAGGTCACAGGTGAGCACATCACAGGTGAGCACATCACTTCCCTTTACCACTGGCAACTACTTCTTTAGCTTGTCGGCTGCTCGAGATCAAGTTTAAGGTACCAGCAGGGCATTCTGCAGCACTGGCTTCAGAACACAAACTCCAAACTAAATCAAGTGTATGTCAAGAACTCCATGTGTTTCCCTGCCTATTGATGGAAGATTGTAAACAGCAGCAACGCACCACAGAGTTCATGCCTAGGAGAAATTCTGCTACCCAAGCCTGCCTAAGACTCAAAAGATGCTGGTGGGGAAGAAAGAGCAAGCAGTTTCCAAACAGTGAGACTATGTACCGTGGATAACATAATACTTTAGTGCTACATAGCAGAAATTCAATCATCTGCAGCCAATGGAAAAGCTTTTCTACTACTCAAACCTAATCAAATTTCATGCCAGTCATAAGTGAAAACATTTTTCCTGTATAAATTTATCTCCATAGGAAGAAAGAAAAGCATAACTGGTCAAGCGAAATAGCCAGAGGAATATCAGTAACCTTATGAAGTAATCTTTCATTTCTGGACAGATAGTGGAATAGTGCTTGCAAATTTCATATCACAGTACCATTTCCAAGAAATTCTAGCCTAAAGCAGACTTAATTAGCTGAGTCTTGGTTTGTCTATAATGTCAGAAAAATCATTAGAATTTCATTTCCTTACAAACCAGCCCTTTTAGTAGATACAGTACCACTTACAGCTTACCGTTGCTTTTCTCCAATTCCTATATATCCTAGCCTTTACTGTTGAGACTCTGAGTAACAAAGCAGTAACTAATAATCAAGTGCTATTTTAAGTGTTTGGCACATATTATCTCCTTTAAAATCCCCTAAAACTCGGTCTTCCTAATTTTATAGACGTGGACACAGAAAACTGCCAAAGAAATAGTGAGGCCTATTTTAAAACCCAGCTGGGCCCAGATTTCTGTGCCCTTATCAGTGTCTTTCAGTTAGGGAGTCTATTGAGAGCCGCTGTTAGTGCAATAACAGTCATGAGGAGTCCTAAGAAGAATGCTTTAAAACACACTCATCTTCACCTGGAGAATGGAAAGAAGGAAGGAAGGAAGGAAAGGTGGAGAAGGGAAGGAGACAGGAAAGTGCCATGATGAACACAGAGTGTTTGTTATGGTTTAGATCTTAAATATTTCCCAAGGGCTCATGTGCTGAATGAAGAAAGGTACCAGCTGATGGTGCTTTTAGGAGGTGCCAAAACATTTAGGTGGGGGTCCTGGTGGAAGGAAGTGAGGTCACTGGAGGTGTGCCCTCGAAGGAGATATGAGACCCTGGGCCCTCCTCTCCTTACATTCTGGCCGCCAGCAACATGACCACCTTGCCTCTGCCATGTCTTCTCCACCATGTCTTGTCACAGGCCTAAAGCAACTGCGCCAAGTAACCAAACACTGAGGCTCTGACAGCTCTGAATGCATGAGACACAGAACACTTTTCTCCTTTAACTCTCCAGTGTCTCAGCAGTGATGGGAGCTGACTAGTGCGGCATCACTTTAGTACAATCTACTCATTTGTGTGTGTAAGTTATGTACCACCTCTCTTAATGGGGTCAAAATAAAGAAACCAAGAACTGGAAAGCCATTGGCCTTCATTAATGTGCCATGCTACTTCCATACAAGTAGGGAAAGATCCAAAATTATTGTTATCAGACTGATAAACAATTTAACTCTTTCTCCTACAATATGACATACTAATAATTATTTCTAAACTAAAATGTCATGAATATGCACAATTAGATACTCTCCCTTTCTACAATGTGAACATGATTCCCAAATTGTGAACTGTGGTATGTCAGGGACCTCACAAGTTACTGCAGAATATTTTAAAAGTTGGGCAAAACACAGTGATAGGTCAGATAATGTACAAATTACCAGTTCAATGTGGGACTATGCTACATTATTCTATCTTTGTGGAGTTTTCTATAGCTGCTATAGGTTTAGATTTGTTTGGGCTGCTATAGCAAAGATCAACTGTGGTGGCTGAAAAATGCAGTTCTGTGGTATAGTGCTTCCCTAGTGTTCCCAAGGCCCTAGGTTTAATCTCTAGGACCACAATTCAAATTCAGAAGCCCCAGGAAGATTATAAGTAACAAAAATGGTTTGTAGTTCAGGAAGTGGGGAAGTGTAAGATCAGGGACTGGCACACTGGTTCATGGCAGCCACCTTTTTGCTGTTTTTCTCACATGATGAAAGTGATAAACAGATTTTGGGAGTTCTTTTGTAAGGAACAAATCCCATTCATGGGCTTTTCATCAGCATGATCCCTTGTGGAAGCCCTTTCTTATTACTAAAACTTCAGGGATGAAGATTGCAATAGAATTGCTTAAGGGATACAGACATTCTAATTGTAGAAATAGGATTTATAAGTTCACTCCACATTGAACAAAACTCAGTGTGGATCAAGAAATAAGTGTTCACCGGGCGGTGGTGGTGCACGCCTTTAATCCCAGCACTCGGGAGGCAGAGGCAGGTGGATCTCTGTGAGTTCGAGGCTAGCCTAGGCTATAGAGTGAGTTCCAGGACAGGCTCCAAAGCTACACAGAGAAACCCTGTCTCGAAAAACAACAACAAAAAAAAAAAAAAAAAGAAAAGAAAAGAAAAGAAATAAGTGTTCAATATGAGGCATAGGCTTGAAAACGATGCAGTATTCAATAAGCACTTATCCAAGCAGTAATTATTTAAAATGAAAGGATTTTCCTTCAATATATTACTAATATGAATCTCCTTATTTTGACATGATTATGAAATTGCTAGGACATATTTAAAATGTAAGAGTCTAAGTGCTGTTAGGAAATGTTTGGTATTTATTTTGGCCAAGGAATCATGAGAACTTTGCTGACTATGCTGGAACCAAGTTTTTGGAAACCTGTGTTCTAATAAAAAAACACGGTTTTCCTTCAGCAAATAATATGACAAAGTGAAGAAATTTCAAGTATTGTAACTGTGAACCTAGAATGTGAAGAGGTTGAGTTTTTAATAAAATGTCCTCACTTTAATATAACTGCTCCTAACCCTCCCCACATACACACACATTTTTCTACCCTGGATCTTTATCTGTTGCCACTCTGCTGCAAAATTCTAACATACAAGGGGAATTTGCTTATGAAACAATCACTACTACTCACACAACAATCCTACAGCTAAAGAAGGAAACACCATCTCAACCAAAAAACCTACACTTCAACAGCTGCTCGGTCTCATAGTGTCTCTATCCCTGTCAGAGACTAGGATACTGCTTAAAAGCAATCCTGCTACTTTTACTGCACTTAAACAAAGCCGACCCACACACAACGACCATACACAATAATGATCTTTGAGATTTATCTCCTGATGTTCTAAGTCTTGCTTTCAGTGTTGAGGTGAGATTTATTACAGTGAACTAAATTGCCAGGGTTCATACTTCATCGTATCTATAATAGAACACAGAAATACCATGCTATTTTCATTATAGATTAATTCCATTCTAGTCAAGGAAATATACAGTACCATATAAGTTGAAAGCATCTTTTTACAGTATGTTTGAAAAAGTTAAGATGGAAGAAGACAGCAGTGAACATGAATCTAACCTAAATAGTAATTTATGAAAATGTTTGCTTCTAAATTTAAAAAATCTTAATGAGCCACAATCTTCCCAAAACAGTAACTGATTACTATAAAGATGTTCTGGGATTAGCTAAACATAAACATAAAACACAGCTCTGGAACTTCCTTGTGCTTTGAAAGTGAAGATGAGTCATTAGGAGGTATGCAGACACACAGAAAACAAAAAATGGTGAGAAGGCAAGAAGCAACCAGAGTAAAGAAACACCTTCAAAATTAACAGCCCCATAGAACTGAGACACAGACAAGTGCTTCATGTAAAATCTGTGTACTCCAATATTGAAACACCACCACCTTATCCAACATTAAGTACAGGGATTGTGTGGGCTAGTATTCAGCACAGCACCATGAAGAGAGGGGGAACTGGAAGAAGAAAATACATGCTAACTGAACCCAGAGCAAAATCACAAACAAGCTATTTTATAAAATGCTTCTAAAATTTAGTTATTTAAAATCCCTTTATTTATTAGTCCAAATTAATTAATGGGGGGAAAAACACTGATTTTATCTTTCTTTTCATGATAATCTAGAGAACTGGAGAAAAGCTGAAGTTTGCAAAAGCAGCCATCTTCTCACGACAGAGAACACTGTGAGCACTAGCATGTCAGAAAACTCTCCAGGGCTGTTCCTGCTTCAGAAGCCCATCACCACTTCCAAGAGTGATGCCTGCTAGGAAGGGGACATCTGAGTGCAAAATTGTCCAACTATAATCATATAAAGATAGATCTATTGTTTGTATGAGATTTAAATACTAGCTCTTGTGTATTATGTAATTACTGGGATACACTGTAACAGACAGAATAACCATAAGATGAATAATTAACATATTTAAGTTACCATGGATCTGATGTAACAAGTAGATCTCTCCTTGTCAAAAAATCTGACTAGGTCAGCTCCATAGCACATTATTTTATCACAATAAGGCTTCTTCATAATAGCCCAGTTTATCTCTATGGTATCAGAATGGAAATGCTTAGGGGTTTAATCACAGTGATCTTGTCAAGAAGGTAATAAAATACAACAAGTAGATCTAGAAATAAAAAGCATGTCCTCCTGTACACTATGACATGCAAGATGCAAATACGCAAGCCTTGTGGAACTGTTCTTCCTCCCAGGAAATGAGAGCTGCAAGAGGACTGCTCCTCTAGGCTGCCAGTTCTAGCTCAATATTAATGTGTTAAGCAATTACCACATGGAATGGTCCCTTTAGTGCCACCTGGTCTACTTCCCAGCAGTGAGCTCCACTCCCAGGCTTGTCATGGCTCATTTAAACAGCACAGTATGCTCCCTCTACAAGCCTGCTCTGAGAGTGTATGGAGTTAAGGTATAATGAGATACGAAGGTGTTTATCATGAGGAATACTGGAACTATGAGCCAAAGCAACGGGAGCTGGACATTATGAGCAGGCTGGGAACACCAAGAGATTTTTTTTTTCGTTAACGAATACTGAATAAATAAATTATTCCACAAGACACATAAAGTTTAAGTAAAGGGAAAAGTTTCAAACAGAAGTAAGCCTTACAGAAATTTAGAGCACAAACTAATACTTCAGAAACAAAATGAGGAGTGGAAAGTCCATCTTTCATCATTGTCTTTTTGCCGCTTTTCCACATAAAACTGTGGTTCATGGGAGATGCAATTTACCTCATGCCATAAACAATGGCAATTTTTTTTGCTTTTTGTTTTTTGTTTTTCAAGACAGGGTTTCTCTGTGTAGTTTTGGTGTCTGTCCTGGATCTTGCTCTGTAGACCAGGCTGGCCTCAAACTCACAGAGATCCGCCTGCCTCTGCCTCCCCAGTGCTGGGATTAAAGGCTTGCGCCACCACTGCCTGGCCGCAATGGCAAAATTTTTACAACAGATATTTTCTCTAAAATGCAGGAATCAAGCTTCAAAATGGAAAACTATGTGAGTAAAATAATGGGCAAGAAAAATTTACACAAGGGAAATGGAGGGGAAAATCTACAAAGAAAAAAAATTTACTTTAGCTTGGAACTTAAATTTCTGAAAGACACTGTGAACTCACCCAACATGGAAAGCCTCCCTGTGTATTCTGAAAGGTAAGAACGCAGTATCTGCATAGAATAGAAACACCATCAGGGAATGAACACAGCTAAGTCAGAAGTACCAACAATGGCAAGTGCTGGGGTCAGGGCACTGATGACAGTGTCGGCGGAAATGGTTCACAGTGGATAAAAACTAGCCAAGGAATAGGGAGGAAGTTCAGAGTTCAAGATCAAAGAAAGATGGATCTAACGCTATTGAACAGAAAAGAAAGTCACAAATGTTGGCTCTATTTGTAAAAACAGAGAACAGTAGAAAAACGTGCTGGGTGCACACTAAAGCAGCAAGGGTCCTAGGTGTCCACAGCAAAGGCTATTGGTGAAAAAGAACCAATCATGAGAAATTCCAATACATAAGAGTCACATTCAGAGTCTCATGCACAGAAATTAACATGGGAAATCCATGAATAGATATCCCAAGTCTTCATGGAGAAAAACGGGAAGCTGCCCTGAAAAAACAGGACTCCAGGGGGATAGTGCCATGGAAACATTCCCTTCAGAACCAGGGGAAACCTATCATCCTCTGTAAGGAAAAGGAAGATTCAATAGCAAAAAGAGCCCTTTAAAGGGTTTGGGGATGTGTTATGTATGTATGTGTATGTATATTTCAGTGAAAGACAGCTAGCTGAACAGGTACTCTGAAAAAGAAGTTTCAACAGAAAACAAGAGACATCACATTGTGTCTTAGGGTTTCCATTACTGTGAAGAGATACCATGACCATGGCAACTCTTACAAAGGAAACATTTAAGTGTGTGGTAGCTCACTCATAGTTCAGAGGTTGAGTCCATTATCATCATGGCAGGAAGCAAGGCAGCATGTAGGCAGACAGCACACAGGTGCCAGAGCAGGAACTCAGAGTCCTTATAGGAAGTGGTCTATCTCACTGGGAGTGGCTTAAGCATATATGAGACCTCAAAGCCCGCCTCCATAGTGACACACTTCCTCCAACAAGACCATACCTACTCCAGCAAAGCCATCACCTCCCCATTAGTGCCACTCCTTTTGGGGGCCATTTTCTTTCAAATCACCACATGCTGTAAAATCCAGAAGCAACAGAATCCTTTCAATTAGTATAGCAAAGTTCTTCCTAATGGAATACATTAATAAATTTCTCCAGCTACTGCTTGATATTCTCTTTATTACACTCAAAAAAGCTAATGAAATAGGAACCCTGAAAGACTCCAGATAGGAGGCACTTGCAGAGACTTTACTGGGCACCTAACCAGCATCCACACCTTTTGCCTTCCAATGCTTTTTTATGTATCCATCTCCTCCATGATGTGCCTTAAAGACAGTCTATCCTGGACTTCAGAGATTGATATAGATGGGCCAAAAGACTCCATCTCTGATGCCACTTTTAAGGCTGATGAGTCTTATGTCAAAGAGGGAACCCTCCCTCCCCTCCCCATGACTTGGCCATGTGGCTCAGTCTGCCCTAACACATACTGAGTAGAAGAGGTTAGGAAGTAGGAGAGAAGGGCATCTATGAAAGAATTTCTGACATCCAAGAAAGCAACAAGAAGAATGAAACTCAAAGTAGAGTCTAATGTCCCTATGTATACCTGGCCAGTGGGTTATATTTATGATTCCCTTGCTTTCATTTAATGGTTTCATTTTTCCTCACCACAATGTAAAACTATTGTGAAATAGTAATGAATCTTTCTCCCCCATTCCCATTAAATCCTAGATAATACACTGAAAATAAAAGGTTTGGAAATCATAATTCCCAAGGAAAAAAACTCAGCTAGGTGTGGTTATGCATAAATGTACTCTGAACACCAGAGAGGCTGAAGCAACAGGATCCTAGGTTTGAGAGCAGCCTGGAATACATGGTGAGACTGTCTCAAAACCTCCCACTCAAATACACACATCACACCTAATACCAAACTTAATATAGAGAAAATAGAATTGTTAAAAAACAGAAAGCACTACCTTGCAAGCATGAAGACCTAAGTTTGAGTCTCTATAATAACTACACACACGCCGGGCGGTGGTGGCGCACGCCTTTAATCCCAGCACTCAGGAGGCAGAGCCAGGCGAATCTCTGTGAGTTCGAGGCCAGCCTGGGCTACCAAGTGAGTTCCAGGAGAGGCGCAAAGCTACACAGAGAAACCCTATCTCGAAAAACGAAAAAAAAAAAAAAAAAAAAAAACTACACACACACACAAACATACACACATAAACACACACACAAACACACACACACACACAAGCACACCTGCACACACAGCAAGGTGGTACTGGGAAAGCAGACAAAGGAGGATCCCTGAGACAGCTGAACAGCTACCCATTTGGTAAGTCTCAGGCCAATGAGAGATTGTCTCTAAAAACAAGGTAGACAGTCCCTGATAAGTGATGCCTGTTTTCCGATCTGCATGCAATTGTACACACACATATCCTCCCACCATGCTTCTGTACGTGTACACACACACACACACACACACACACACACACACACACACACACACCCCAGTAAATAGTATGTAGTTGTCTACTATATTTAAAGATATTCAAATAGCTTGGAAAAAACAAACATAGCGAATAAAGAAAATAAAGAGATAGTAAGAACAGAAATCATAATATATAAATCAATGGAGGAAAAAATATATAGCCAACAAACTCCAAATCTGCCTCCTTGGAAAGAAACAAAGTTGGAAAATCTCTGATAACACTGAATAATGAGAAAAAGATAATAGTCACAAGGTACAGGACTGAAAACAGTAAGTAAGGCACAATTTAAGCATTTGGGGTGGTAGATGGCTCATAGGGAGGGCCAGGGCACTTGTTGCCAAGCCTGACAACCTGAGTTCAATCTTTGGAACCGAACTGACCCCCATGAGTTATGCTCTCACCTCCACAAACATACTATGGCACATATACACACGTGAGTACATACACAAACATACGTACACACAGACACAGTAAATGGAATAAAAGCAAACAAGTCAGAAGAAGAATCATAACCATAAAAATAAATGGTAACTAGTAATCATCGTAACAGCATTAGGGCTGGAGTGGTGGAAAGCACTGGGAAGCCCAAGGCCTGCGAGGATGAGGGACGAGGACTGGTCGTTCAGAGCCTGCCAGGAAGAACATGGCAGGAAAACCAACAAGAAAAACAAACAAGAACACTGCTCTATGTGGCAAGGGAGAGATAAAATTTGATTGCACTGTTCCATCAAAAGCTTGGAGTTACCTTTTTATAGTAATTTGTGTGACTTTTACAAACAAAATTGGTAACGTGCAATGTGGCATACAAAAGGACATTAGGCATTTTTACTGGTGGCTTTGTTTTGTTTTAAGACATCTGTCTCTAGCCTAGGTTGATCTCAAACTCACTAAGTGGCCTTGACCTTCTGATCTACTTGCCTTCACCTCTTGTGTGTTGGGACATTACAGAGGGAGGGTGTGTGTGTGTGTGTGTGTGTGTGTGTGTGTGTGTCTGTGTGTGTCTGTTTGAGGGGTCATAGTCATGCATTGCCACAAACTTTAAAAAAAAAAATGTGTTACTGAGATCAATTCCAGGGCTTTATGCATACTGAACAAACACTCTACCAATTGAGCTACATTCTCATTTTCTCACATCAAGTTTCTGAACACTGTAGTAACGTAATTAGAAAATTTAAAAGAAAAAACTGTCATAAATGAGGTTACTTAGGAATAAACCTAGCAGATATTTAAGAATGTTGCTGAGCAAAATGCACGAGGTGTTAATTAAAGTCACTGTGGTGGTTAATACTACCAATGTGATAGGAACTAGTAGGAGCTGGGTGATACAGACCTGTAAAATTCTAGATTGAGCTCACTGGTGGGAAGGCTCACCCCAAACATGGGCAGCACCACTGCATGGGCTGGGACCCTGGGCTGAATACAGAGCAGAAAGGGAGTGAAGCACCAGCACTCATCCCTTCCTGCCACCTGACGGTGGATGTAATGTGACCAGCTGTTCACGCTCCTGCCACCAAGGATTCCCTAACAGAACCTTCACTGTGAACAACAGGAAAGTACCAAATATAGTCAGAAAGGAGAGTTTACTAAACAGAGGCAGTTGAGGCTAAACTAAGACTTGATTCTATAAAAGTCCACATTTTTCCTAAATTAGTCTGTAAAATCAATGCAAATAACTATTAAAATCTCCTAAGGACTTCTTCAAAGAACTATTCAGTATCATAAAAAAGTGTAAAGGATCCAGATGGCTCTGGCAAAGGACACTGAAGAGAGGTTCACTCTGCTGATACGCTGGAATGTACAACAGTAAATACAGCAGCAAGGAACTATCACAATCACTAACAGGTGAATGGAAAGCTGTACTGAGATGCCAAATTGGCTCGGACACACAGGGACCCTTATACTTTAGGGTGGTAGTAAGACTGGCTTTCCATAACGAAAACTAAACTAAGTAACTTTCCCTATGCCAAATATCTCCAGTATATTTTTAAAATTTGAATATCAACTGAAACATACAAGTAATTTTATTAAAATACAAGCCCAACACAAACAAACATATATAGAAAATTGTATTAAAATAGTATTATTTCTTTCAAGATGATTTACTGAAAGCTATTCTTCACTCACCATAGCTCTAAGTTTATATTCAGCTACAAAACTTGGTGATTTGCTGTATAATATAATCACTCTTCACAAGACACTGGGTACCTGCAAGTGTGTGAGTTTTTCAAAAGAAGGGAAACTAGTATCTCAATGAATATTTTACCCACAATCCTCAGCAGAATTTTGGAGCATGCAGCAAGTCCAAAAACAATGGGCTGGAGATGGAGAGATATTTCAGCCTGCTGCTTTTGCAGTAGACCAGGGTTTGTTTCCCAGAACCCACCTAATTAATATCTTATTCTAGTTCCAGGGGGATATGATGCCCTCTTCTGGCCCCTGAGGGCACAGCATGAATGTGACATGCATAACATATGTAGGCAAAACACTCATACACAAAAAATAATAATTTTTTTAAAGTAGTCAATAAGATTTGATGTGAGTCATGAGAATAAAGAAGGTGGGAGGGCTTTAAAAGGCAAAATTATGGGAAATATTTCTAAATATAACAGTTTAAACAAACAAAAAAACAAAAAAGGGAAAATAAGATAACTTGGAATAGGCTATTTTGATGAGTAGAGATAAAAAGTACAAAAAATTGTTGAGACCAAGGTTGGATAAAGCACAGGGACAAATAGCCAAACGAATGGAAACACATGAACTATGAACCAATGGCTGAGGGGCCACCAACTGGATCAGGCCCTCTGAATGGGTGAGACAGTTGATTGGCTTGATCTGTTTGGGAGGCATCCAGGCAGTGGGACCGGGTCCTGTGCTCATTGCATGAGTTGGCTGTTTGAAACCTGGGGCCTATGCAGGATCGCTTGGCTCGGACTGGGAGGAGGGGACTGGACCTACCCGGACTGAGTCTACCAGGTTGATCTCAGTCCCCAGGGGAGGCTTTGCCCTGGAGGAGGTGGGAATGGGGGTGAGCTGGGGGGAAGGTGAGGGGGGCCGGAGGGGGGAGAACAAGGGAATCTGTGGCTGATATGTAGAACTGAATTGTACTGCAAAATAATATATATATATATATAATATATATATAAATTAAAAAAAAAGAGTCAAGGAAAACAGTCTTCTCCAGGGAAGAGCATATCAGTTGGATATTGAATACCAAGTAATCATCACTTAAAACATACATACAAGCAACATTATACAGATTAAACACATTATATTTAGGAATATACATACATGCATATGGAAGAAGAAATGATGAATGTAACTACATTGTACTCTCAAAAATAAAAGAAATCTATAAAATTGAAAAAAAATAAAAAAAAAAAAAGGTCAGAAATGTGTCTAGGAACAAAATTCTGGAGGACTGACTACACAACATGGACCTTCTGGAAGTTCCCAAACATACTTGTAAAATAATTAGATTAAGATTCTCAAGAAAGGTGGGAAATTTAATTTCCTGAGTAACTTGTTTTAGAAAACATGTTCCAAACCACTTGTGTTCTACAAAACTGAGTAGTACTTTTACTCAGTTCAGTAATCAGACCTGTACTGATTACTCTCAAAAATGAAAACAGTAAATAAATGTAAATTAAGTGAGACTTGAGTATAGCTCATGCTGTAGTAGAGGAAGCCATGATATGAGTGTTTCTTGCTGGGTGTGGTGGTGCATGCGTTCAATGCTAACATTCAGATATCGGTGAGTTCCAGGCCAGCCAGGGCTACACACTGAAACCCAGAAAAAAGTGAGAAGGAAAAGGGGGAGGAGAGGCTGAGAAGAGAAACAGGGGGAGGGAAAAGGAGGAAGAGGGTTTCAGGTATCTGTCTTTTACTAAAATAAATACCTATATCTGAATCAATGCTATTTCTCTAAGAGAACTATCTTGTTCTCATTAACTTACAAGTTTAAACCTGAATTACAGGTGTCAGCATTAAATAAAAGCAATCTGAAATCTTTTTTTTTTAAATTTTATAATTTAATTTAATTTTACATATCAGCCACGGATTCCCCTGTCCTCCCTCCTCCCAATCCACCCCCCATTCCCATCTCCTCCAGGGCAAGGACTCCCCTGGGGATTCAGCTCAGCCTGGTAGATTCAGTGGAGGCAGGTCCAGTCCCCTCCTCCCTTCACCCAAGCTGAGCAGTGTCCCAGCATAGGTCCCAGGCTCCAAACAGCCTACTCATGCAGTAAGGACAGGTCCCGGTCCCACTGCCTGGGGGCCTCCCAAACAGTTCAAGCTAATCGACTGTCTCACTTATCCAGAGGGCCTGATCCAGCTGGGGGGTCCTCAGCTATTGGTTCATAGTTCATGTGTTTCCACTAGTTTGGTAATTTGTCCCTGTGCTTTTTCCAATCATGGTCTCAACATCTCTTGCTCGTACAATCCCTCCTATTTCTCACCGGTTTACATATTTGAAATATGAGCCACAAATGGCAATTATATAAAGAATATAAGCAAGGCAGACAAGGGAGAGGAGCAGGGTAGATGTGTAGTAAAAGTAAGGGGCACAATAAGAACAATACTAAGCAAGAGACACCACATCCCGGGAAGAGACTAGGAGAAGCAAGGTAATTCTTGATGGTTTTCTGCAGACCTATACATCACTACCTGTAAAACTGAGGCTACATTTAAAGGTCAAGAGTGTTTGTTGTTACTGCTAACTACTAACCACCAGGCTCTCAAAGATAACAGTATTTCTAGCCAGAAAAACTCCCATATGTTCAAAAAATAAAAGTAACATAAATTTACTCTTCTTTTCAAAACTGCTCTAGGCTGCTGTGGTAGTGTGCATTTCCTAGTCGGCTTGTCAGAATCCACAGAAGCCCACTGTGGTTTTTTTAGTAGGAACATGCTGCAAAATATAAATTAGGAGGATAAAAGGTGTCTGAAGGTTTGACTGATTCACCTTGGTGCTGTGGGATGGTCTGTATGTCAAGAGTGTTGCTGATTGGTCAATAAATAAATCATTGATTGGCCAGTGGCCAGGCAGGAAGTATAGGCAGGACAAGGAGGAGAAAAAAGCTGGGAAGTGGAAGGCTGAGTCAGAGAGACACTGCCAGCCGCCACCACGACAAACAGCATGTGAAGATGCCAGTAAGCCACGAGCCATGTGGCAAGGTATAGATTTATAGAAATGGATTAATTTAAGCTGTAAGAACAGTTAGCAAGAAGCCTGCCACGGCCATACAGTTTGTAACCAATATAAGTCTCTGTGTTTACTTGGTCGGGTCTGAGTGGCTGTGGGACTGGCAGGTGAGAGAGATTTGTCCTGACTGTGGGCCAGGCAGGAAAACTCTAGCTACACCTTGGGCTACATACTCCCATTTCATCAGATATTCTTTAAAAATAAATAAATAACTTTGAAAATTTCATACCTGAACACTGAATAAAACTATTGAATTTATTATATTATATGCCATGGTAACATACTGCATATTTTGTAATGCTTCGTACGTTTCTTAGTGTACTGCAAGTATAAGGACATACAGCTGCCTTTTCCCTTTGTTTTCACACCTGCCATATTTTATCTACTATCATTAGCATAACTGTACAAATGGGATTCTCCTTACATATCTGAATCCTCTGTGAGATTTTGCATGTGGCTTCTTTACTCCATCTAGTTTGCTATGCAGAATCTCTGGATGTAATTCCAGTGGTCAATTCTTGCTTATGATTCCTATACTTTTGGAGTCTTATGGAGGAAATCTTTGCATATGTGAGTATCTTCAAGTGTTTTGCTTTAGAATTTTCAAATAATTTTTAGGTCTTAAATAGTCACAACCTTTTTAAAACAATCAGATAAGGGTCTAGTTTCAACCTCCTACATGTGGATATCCAGTTTCCGAATGTTGTTATTGAAGAAAATGGCCTTTACCCAATGTATACTTTTCTCTTGTGTTAAAATTAGTTCTTTGAGAATTTCGTACAATGTGTTTTGATCATATTCACCACCTCCTGCTGTGGAATAATCCTTCTGTACACTGTGAAGATGTATTGCAATTACTGTCAATAGAAAGCTGATTGGCTCATGGCTAGGGGGAATTTTGAGAGCAGAAAGAAAGCTGGGGAGAAGAAGGGTGGAGTCTGAGGAGACACCATGAGGTGTAGAGTGAGCAGGATGGGAAATACATACACAAAGTAAACGAGCCTCGGGGCAGCACATGGATTAATAGAAATGATTTAAGTTTTAAGAGCTAACTAAAAACAACCCAGAGCTATCAGCTGAGCATTTAAAATTAATAATAAGTCTCTATGTGGTTATTTGGGAACTGGCTGGTGAGACAGAAAACTCCACCTACAAATGGTGCCCAAACATCGGGCACCTACATCTACAGAAGACCTGAGATGCTTAAAAAAGATTCCAAACACACACAAAAAAACAAAGCCAATCATGGCTTCTTAGTCTCACAATCTCTTGGTGGCCACAGTACAGAGACTTGTCTCCTGGAAGCTACCAGCAGGATGCAGCCAGCTGACAACTGCCAAGCGCTAGCACTATTCACTAAGCTGAGCAGTGCCAGTGGCTGACATAACAATTTAAGATTTATCTCATGCAATCAAAAAACAATATAGATGCTCAGTAAACACAGATCCAGGTAGAAAAAAACCTCTAAATGGGTTACAGTGTGTTTAAAATATACATAGGCTTGGGAGAGAGAGTATCAACAGTCATAGATTAAAAAATAGTTTAAAAATAATGAAGTAAAGCCCTTAAAAAAAGAAATAAAGTAATAAAAAAAAATAAGCCATGGGAAATGGGAAATGAGAGTCTGGATCCTGTATGTTATTGTGTTGTCTTTAGATTTTTCTGATTGTTAATGAAGGAACGGCAGCTGCTAAGACACACTGGATTATGAAAACTGCTGGATTAAATCAACCTATATATTTTTAAAATGTCTTGACTTCAAAGTGAAAACTAGTTATGCTTTTATTTCCATGGGAAATGAGAGGCTATGGATTCATTTCAGGTTGATATAGATTAGGTTTGATTGGGGAAGACACCCTGAAAATCCTACCTATAGACATAAAGAAATAAAACTAGAAAAACTACAAAACATGTAACACATATTTTCTCTGCTCAAACATAAAACAAAGAAACATCTCTGGTTAATTTCTGTATAACACATAGTCAATACTTTCATTAATACAAAAATGTATGTTAACTTTAAAAATTTATGTATTTTCGGAACAAGGAGACCAAACACCAATGAAAACGGATGGCCCAGGTGATCCAGCATCTCAAAATGCCCCTGTTACAGTCTCCTCAAAATTCTGCATCCAAAACAGCTTTAAGGCTGCTGGCTGAGATGGTCTAACCTCACAAACTACTCCAGTCAAGACTTAAGGATTATCCTGATTTTCTCAAGGTTCCCCCAAATATACTAGTACCTACAAACAACAGGAAGTAGTCTAGAGAATGATGCCTACATTCCCAAGAGATGGGGTATGGGTGGGTTTGGTTATTCAGTGGATTATGAATGTTTGTCATTGTTTTGGGGGTGGTTACAAGTTGTTATTGGTCATAGTCAAAAAAAAAAGTTAAACAAAAGTTAAATTCAAAGATCTCTTTCTAAAGGAAAAAAGGGATATGATATTGGAATGATAGGGAAAAAGGGTAGATTATTGAATTTATTTTAATCCAAAAAACAACTATTAACCTCAAAATATTTTACATTGGTACATTTTGGTTTATTGATACAAATTTAAAGTTCATTTTATCATACGGCATGTATGTTTCTACTCTTGTTTGGGGTATTGTGTTTATGGAGCTCATTTAAAAATATAATGTATAATTAAAAAATACAGATTAATAGTCATTTATAATTATCAAATTTACAGTCATATTAGGCATATTTTCAATGTTAAACAGATGTATTTAGATACACTTCAAAGACTTATAGAATATGGCATTTAATATGTTTAATGACCTAAGGCTTTTCATGACAGTGAGACACGTCTGCTCCTAGCAGCACCAATTTACTTCAAAAGAAGATGATGGGCATCGAAGAAATTCCATATGGAGCTTACTTTCTTTATGGCGAAAGCTAGCCATTTGGGCAAAGAAACTGCCCGTGCCTCAATTGCTGACAGTGTACTGTCCAAACTGGACAAGCATGATGCAAAAGAAAGTGACTACCAAACTTTGCCAAGACAAGGTAGGCCAGTCCTTCAAAATTCCCTGCTTCTCAAAAATATCAGTCAGATATACAAGGCCTGTAGGCCAAAGTTGGATACCCCAACATTACCGAAGAATTCTGGGTGCCTGTCCAGGCAGCCAGATGCCCCTGTTGTTAGATAACATTACACCCTTTTGGAGTCTTTGATGGAGTTAAAGACTTAATAATTAGACTTAAAGTTTTCTTTAGTTATGATAAAAGGTAAATTAGATATAAAACTTTAAACTCACAAAGATAAGTGATAGAATATTTTCTCTAATTTTGCTAAATACAAATGAACTGGATATTGTAACTGTAATTCTTACTTGATAACTGTTTTTGTTGTATATAATTTTACTATGTTAAAGTTAAAGCCTTCCTTTTTAATTAGACACAAAGGGGGAAATGCTGTGAAATAATCCTTCTGTACACTGTGAAGGTGTGTTATAATCACTGTTAATAAAAAGCTGATTAGTCTATGGCTAGAGAGGATTTACCAGACAGAGAAAATGCTTGGGAAAAGAAGGGCAGAGTCAGAGGAGGTGCCATGAGATGCAGAACAAGCAAGAACAAAAGTATGTACATGAGGTAAACAAGCTTGAGCTATCTGCTAAGCATTTGTAATTAATAATAAATCTCTGTGTGGTTATTTGGAAACTGGATGGTGGGACAGAAAACTCCGCTTACAATATCCATTGCCCCTTCCCTACAAGTCCAACTTTCTGTCCTTTTCTTGTTTTAAAAAAAAAAAAATGAAGTACAGTTGGTACTGCCCTTATATTCTTGGATAAGTGGCCTTCTAATGGAGCATGGTGAGTCCACCATGTGCCATATCTTTAAAGAAAACTGTGTATTTGAGACAGCATCACTGTGTAGCCTTGGCTGGCCTTGAACTCAGAGATATACCTCTGCTTCTGATTCCTAAATGCTGAAATTAAAGGCATGCACCACCACCCAACTTCCAATATGTTTTTTTAACACCTCTATTAACAATTGGGTCCTGAAGATACTCCGACTTGAATGCATTTAATATTTCACTGCTTCACATCTTCTTTTATGCCGAATAGTATACCCATTGTGTGAGAATGGTTAGAATATTATGCCTGCAGTACTGCTTTTTGCTTAGGTTTCTTTAGGTATTTATGGTTTTTTGGTGCTACCATATGAATCTTAGGATTTTTTTTTCTAGTTCTGCAAAGGGTTTCTCTTGGTATTAAAATGACCCACTGTTACAGTGAAGGTTAAATCTCTTTTATGTTTAAGACTGTTTCTTATAAAATTGGGTACTTCAATAGTTAGGGGCATAAACTTATAAACAAATGTCCCCTTGATCAATGTGGTAGTCTGAATGTAATTGGCCCCAATAATCTCATAGGGAGTGGCACTATTAAGAGGTGTGTGGCTTTGTTCAAGTGGGCATGGCCTTATTGGAGGAAGTATGTTACTGTGGGGGGCAAGCTTTGAAGTTTCCTATGCTCAAGATACCTCCCAGTGTCTCAGTCCACTTTTTGTTGCCTTCTGATCAAAATGTAGCCAGCATCATGTCTGCCTGCACTCTGCCATGCTTCCTGCCATAATGATAATGGAGTAAACCTCTGAAACTGTAAGCTGCCACCTCAGTCAAATGTTTTCCTTTTAAGAGTTGCCATGGTCATGGTGTCTCTTCACAGCAATATAAATCCTAACAAAGACCATCAATATGCAGTAGTTTTTACCAACATACATGTCTACCCACGCTTGTTCTTGGATTCTGCTTACTTTCATCCTTCCATTCTATTTATGTCTTCAAAGGAGAAGTGAATTTCTTACAGGCAGCATTTTGTTGGATCATGCTATTAGCTAAGCACGTCTGTGTTTTTAGTAAAGAATGAAGATTATTTACATTCAGGGTTACTGGTGAAAGCTATGGTCTTTCCTTCTATTTATTTTCTTCAGATAGTTCTGAATATTTTGTTCATTTCTTCCTTTTTTACCTTGTTAACTTAATGGCTTATTGTATTGGTAATTTTTCCCCTACTTTTCATTGACATATCTATTAGTGGAATTTATTCATACTTTTATTTTTAATGGAATGTTTCGAGAGTCTGTATTTTATCCTTGTGCAAGGGTCATACTAATTTTCTCTGTATTGTTCCAGTTTTAGCAAACACACATGCTCTTTTAAAAACTTGTCTTTGTGCACGTATGGCCCAGTGCACATGTCAGCAGGTCAGATGACAACTTTAACCAAGTGAGTTCCAGGGGCTGAATTCAAGTTGTCAGACTTAGCAGCAAGCACTTTTACCTATGATTTGAAAGTCACAGTCTGAGAGTTTAATATTGCCTGCTTGTTTGCTGTAAGATGGTGCAGGAGCTTGGCATTTAACTTTCTGTGGAAAATGAACCCACTAATGCACAGTGCACTTTAAGTGCTGCCTATATGAATAATACTAAGGTGGGGAAAAAAGCCCACGCATGTTCTAAATACACCTGCACAGCTCTAGATCCACCAGCTGATTGATGGAGGACACTATCTACTACACAGCTCTAAATTATCCAGCTGACCGATGGAGGACACTACCTACTGTGCAGCTCTAGATTAACCAACCAGCTGACTGATGGAGGATGCTATGCACTACACAGTTCTAGACTAACCAGCTGACCGATGGAGGATGCTATGTACTGCACAGCTCTAGATTCCCAAATAACTACTCAGTTCTTTTATCCTTTCTATGCACAAATCAATTCTCAGAAGGATTAAAATAACAGCTTGTTAAACATATCTATCAAGAATGAAAAGAGGCTGGCATTGTGGAATATTAGTTTAATACGTGTTACATTTATTTATGTTGTGGAATACTTGTTTAATGATGCAAAGATGTGTTGCATTCTTTTATGTTGCATTTGTTTACCTCTGTAAAGCTGTGTTACTTTGCCTGTCTAAAACACCTGATGGTCTAATGAAGAGTTGAACAGCCAATAACTAGGCAGGAGAGGGATGGGTGGGGCTGCCAGGCAGAGAGAATAAATAGGAGAAATCTAGGGAAGAGAGGAGTGAGGAGCAAAAAAAGAAGGAGAGGAGGACAACAGGGGCCAGCCACACAGCCAGCCACAAAGTAAGAAGGAAAGACAGATACATAGAATAGAGAAAGGTAAAAGCCCAGAGGCAAATGGTAGACAGAATAATTTAAGTTAAGAAAAGGTGGCTAGAAACAAGTCAAGCTAAGGCTGGGCATTCATAAGTAAAAATAAGTCTCCATGTATTTATTTGGGAGCTGGGTGGCAAACCATAAAAGAGTTTAAAAAAAAAATCAAACCAACTATAGGCTAGAGAGATGGTTTAGCAGTTAAAAGTATTTGCTGCTCTTCCAGAGGATCTGGGTTTGGGTCTCAGCACCCACATGAGGCAGCTCACAACACCTCTAACTCCAGACCTAAAAATTCTGAAGCTCTGCCTCTGCAGACCTACCCACATGTGACATATACTAAAATAACAAGAAAATAAACATAAATTTTTTTTTAAAAAAATGAAAGGGTTTTCTGAGTTTTGTTTGACTACTAAGAGAGAGGGGATGCTAAATGAATTTGAGTAGAGACTACAGCAGCTTTTTAGAATCTCCATGACTTAACTTAGAATTAAAATGACTATAGTCGTTACCCTTAGTACTTCATTATTTTGTGTCTCCTCCTTTCATTCTTTTTTCTTTCTTGGGGAAAAGAGGCTAATATAAAAGGGTAATGACAAATAGTAGTTAACAAAACCACAGCATAAGAAGGAAAAGAAGACCATTGTGGGATTTGCAAATAAAAACTGTTCCTTCTCCTTAGGTTTGCTTAACCAGCTCAAATGTTCCTAATGAAGAACTGGCAGGCCACCAACTGCAGTTTTACATCTCCCCAATTCATGGCTGCCACTTATCTGTAACAGATGCTCCAAAGTTATAATCATAAATGCTAGAGATGGAAAAGAATATTAGGTCATTTTTCTTGGTTTGATGAGGCCAGGATTGTTCCATAAAACTGGACAATTCCAGTGCTTTACTGAAGAATTTTATGTATAAGTGGGTCACTGCTGTCTTCTTGAGAAAGATGATTTTTCATGCTGGGTACAGAATTACACAAAAGCGTGGCTAGGCCCTTTTCTCATGGCAGTCCCCTCTATTTCTTTGACACTTCATGCTCTCCAGTTACACTGAGAAAGCTTTTTTGTTTGCTCAATTATTAATAATTTAATAGATTAAAAGAATTTTGTTTTTCCTATGAATTATCACCAAGAAAAATTTTTTAAAAGTTTACTATTAACTGCTTACTGTACAAGAAGCTGTTCTCAATTCTATGTAAGCAATCCACTGATCATTTCCTATGAAAGGCTATCACTTTAAAAATGAGAACAGTTGCTGCCTAAAGAGGCTAAATAACTTGCTGAAGTCACAGAGTTAATGAGTGCCAGAGCCAGGGCTCAAATCCAGACTCTGTTACTGCTGGGATATGTTCCTACTAGTCATTAAGTGCAAAGAAACACATATCATAAGCCTCACATAAATTAACAGCAACAAAGATCATTCTTAGCAAATTCTCAGAAAAGATGCACTACAGCCAGGATGATTTGTACTGACCCAACATGTAGAGAACAGGAGTCCAGACAGAAAAAGGAAAGGCTCTGACTGTGTGACAGCTGATCTTGGCTATCAACTTGACTACAGCTGGAATCAACTAAAACCCAAGTAGCTGGGCATACCTGTGAAGGATTTTTCTTGATTGGATCATTTCAGGTGGGAAGACCTGCCTTAAGTCTAGATCTTTTGAGGTTGTAAAACACCCTACTCTGCCACCCCACCCCTTAATCTGGATCATTTGAGGTAAAAGAGAACCACCCTAAATCTGGGCCACACCTTCTGGGGCAGCCTACATAAAGGGCATTAAAGAAGCGGCTTTTTGCTTTTTGGCTCCTTGACCTCTCTCTCCCTCTCACTAGCTCATCTATCCTGCTACTGAGGTATTTCTTTGCTGGTCTTAGAACCTAATTCCTTTGTGTTCCAGTGTATACCGAAGTCAGCTGACATATATAGCCTCATGAACTGAACAACTATCAGATTCTTGGACTTTCTGTTGGGAAACAGTTACTGCTGGACAAGCTGGACAGCCACTCTAATAAATACCCCATAAAAGGAACTGAAAGTTTACTGTCATCAGAACCCTTAGCATGTCATTTACACTGTTTTGTGTACAATTCAACCTGGATTAAGTGCTGTTTTTAATAGAGAATTTCCAAATCATTGTATTTCTTTGCTAAACTTTAGAAATCCCCTTTTTTATTCTTTTTTTTCTTTTGGGTTTTTTTTTTTTTTTTTTTTTTTTTTGGAGACAGGGTTTCTTTGTATAGTCCTAGCTATCCTGGAACTCGATTTGTAGACCAGACTGGTCTCGAGCTCAGAACTTAAGAGATCTGTCTGCCACTGTCTTCCAAGTTCTAGGATTAAAGGCATGAACCAATATGCACATCCTACCCCTGTCCCTGGCTAGAAATCTACATTTTATAAAATACTTAAGTGTTTCACATTATGCTGTAGATGAAAAGAATACTAACAACTGGTGTGTACTATTGGGAGAACCACATGGGCTGATCTACAGGCCCTTGGAGAGAGACCTGTTAAGAACCACCATTTTCTCTACAGATGCTCTGGATGGAGGTTAGGCATATAACAATCAGATGTTTAGTAGGAGAGCACTAGACAAGCTCCTTATTGCTGTGTGAATACAGAAGACTGTTGCAGGAGAATTGTTTGCACTGAAGTCCCACAGTTGTGCCAATAAAACCACCTTGAATCAAGGAGGGAGGTAGTGGTGGGCTGAGTGGGGATTAGTTAGAGAGTTGTTGGGAAAACTGAGGAAGTCAAGTAAAGAGTGACAGGAAGGGGGGAGGTTTCCAGGGCTTTGGCATGGAAAAACGTGAATAAGGTGAAGTGATTGCCCCTCCACTGTTCCTTGGATTTATCAGGTTTCTTTCTCAATTTCTAGCTCCCAAGTTTTTATTAACACTAGAACAATTTAGGTTAAAGCTTTATCTGGTGCCCAACACATGGCCTTAGATCACAACTAGGTGGTGAAACAGCCACAATTGCACCAGCCCACAGCCACCCACTGCCAGCTGGCTCTGTCCTTCAGGCTGTGCAGTGCACTGCCATAGCCTGCCCCCTCATCCCCACTGTCCCATGAGCTGGTGTCTTCTGCTTAGATGTGACCCTCCAGTGGCAGGTAGCTTGGTCCCCTCCCACACTGCTTCCCAGACTAGCAGGTTTCTCCTAGGGCTCACCACTCTCCCTTCCAGCACTGCTCATGAGCAGCCAAAATGGCCCCAAGCCCAGGTGAGCAATTAGCATGGCTCTGGGCATCCTGCCAAGGCCACCTTCCCTATGGGCACAGCTGAACATCTTCACTGCAGCTGATTAGCCCCCACCACACCATCACAGTTCTGGCTACACCGTCCTGGTGAGACACCTGGGAATTCTTAAAGGGGAAATTAGGGTTTTGGGTTTTTTTTTTTTGTTTGTTTGTTTTTTTAAATAAAAAAAGCGGGGTGGGCGGGAATCTTTCCCATGTTAAGAATAGGAAATATCACAATGCAGGGAGTTAAGACCCTGTTTAGTGCTACTATGGATGGCTTGCAAATGCAAAATATAAATGAAGAGATAAGTCACTTAGCTGGGATTGACAAAATATCAAGTTTAATTATTATCAGTTTGGTAATTCATATTTTATCCCTAAGAAATGGTTTGATAATGGTGCCAAATACGAAAATTTGACAGATGAGATACAAACCTTAGAAAGACTATTAATGAGATGCAAGTTTTAGAAAGACTGACTACTGATAAAAATACAAGCCTTAAAAAGACTTGGTAATGAAAATAATTAAACTTTGACTGATAAAATATATGCCTTAGAAAGAAGTACTTATGAAAATAAGAAAAATATTCAGACACAGACATAGGAATTTAGAGCAGAACTTACCACACTATTATATTAAGAAATTGGGGTTGGGGATTTAGCTCAGTGGTAGAGCACTTGCCTAGCAAGCTCAAGGCCCTGGGTTCGATCCTCAGCTCGAAAAGAAAAGAAAAGAAAAGAAAAGAAAAGAAAAGAAAAGAAAAGAAAAGAAAAGAAAAGAAAAGAAAAGAAAAGAAAAGAAAAAAGAAATTGAAGAGGAGCAGCCCACACTTATTAGAATACCAACTTTAGTTTATCCCATTACCATAAAAGAATGACCACCAGATGATAGACAACCCCAAGATTATGCAGAAGCTCATTGGAATCCTGTAGAAGTTTTAGATTTGAAGAGATTTAAAGAAGCAGTCGTGTTATATGGTATGCATTCATCTATGTGAAGCAGATGTTAAATTGATGGGTACCTTGAACAGAATTGTCCCAAAAGACTGGGAGGATTTAGCTACAGCAACATTGGAAGATGGCCCTCATTTACAATAGTAATAGAACAACAAGATAGAGCTAGAAGTACGGAAATTTCCCAAGACCAGCTCCTCGGAGAAGGCCATTACGCTGATTTGCAAAGACAATTTAGATTTGATGATCACACCTTGGTGCTATGTCATACAGCAATTTTGAATGCTTGGGACAGGGTTGAAAAATCAGGAAAGAGGACTCAGTCATTTACTAAAATTATACAAGACACAAAAGAAGCCATCATTGATTTCTTACAAAGATTGACTTCAGCTGTAAATAGAATGATAAACAGATCCAGAAGCTAGACAAAAATTAATTGAATCTTTGGCTTTTGAAAATGCTAATTCAAAATGCAAAAGACTGATTAGGCCTTTAAAGGCAAGATCGGCACCAACAGATGAATGGATTAGAAATAGGTTGATACTGGATCTAATGCTTATGATGCTACTTTGATAGGTGAAGTAATATATGGAAATTTTAAGAGAGATTAGCAACAAATATCCCAAAAGCAAGAGACTTCAATTTATAAAGAGAACTAATTGGATTCTTCCTTACATTGTACATGGAAAAGCAATTTCTGGAGCCCCTCCATTCTATACTGATGCAAATAAATCAGGAAAAGCAGGTTATAAGTCAGGAAAATTAAGTAAACTGACTCAAAGCCCTTATGATTCAGTTCACAAATCAGAATTATATGCTATTCTTAGTGTATTATGAGATTTTCCAGAACCTCTTAATATAGTTATTGACTCTCAATATGCAGAAAGAGTTGTTTTCGCATATTGAAACTTATTCCTTATGATTTGGAATTAACTTTGCTATTTATTCAATTACAAGAAAAAAAATCAGGAATAGAAATCATCCCTTATATATATCCCACATCCGATCCCATACAGGCCAACAGGCCCTCTTGTATAAGGTAATGATGAAATTGATCAGCTATTGCTAGGAAATGTGCTAGAAGCCTCAGAATTTCATAAGAAATGCCATGTTAATAGCAAAGGTTTGAAGAAAGATTTCTCTATTACTTGGCAATGAGCCAAGGAAATTATAAAGAACTGTCCTACTTGTTCTTTGTATAACCAAACTACACTACCTGCAGGAAGTAACCCAAAGGGTAATCAAAGAAATGCAATTTGGCAAATGGATATGTTTTGTTTTGCAGAGTTTAGAAAATTAAAGTATGTGCACCTCACTACAGATACTTACTCAGGATTTCAATGGGCACCTGCTTTGAGTTCTGAAAAGGCTGATTCTGGAATTACACATTTATCAGAAGTTATGGGATCATGGGAATACCTGTACAAATTAAGACTGACAATGTTCCAGCATATGTCTCTAGTAAAATGAAACAGCTTTTTGTATATTACAATTTAAGGCATATTACAGGTATACCACACAATTCTAAAGACAAGCAGTGATACAAAGATCTAATCGGACTATAAGAGATACACTTAATAAACAAAAAGGGGTAATAAAGACCCCCAGAGATAGCTAGCACAATGTTTCGTTAACTTTAAATTAATGCTAATGAGAAAACAACAGAGCCGGGTGGTGGTGGCGCACGCCTTTAATCCCAGCACTCGGGAGGCAGAGCCAGGCGGATCTCTGTGAGTTCGAGGCCAGCCTGGGCTACCAAGTGAGTTAGTTCCAGGAAAGGCACAAAGCTACACAGAGAAACCCTGTCTCGAAACCCCCCCCCCCAAAAAAAAAAAAGAAAAAGAAAAGAAAAGAACGACAGCTGGGGAGAGACATTGGATAATGGAAAAAACTCAATTAAATCAGCCTGTATACTTTAAAGATTTTTTGACCATGGAATGGAAACCAGGAGATGTGTTACATTGGGGAAAGAGGTTTTGCTTTTGTTTCCACAGGAAAAGAAAAGCTATGGATACCATTAAGACTGATAAAGATTAGATTCGAACAGGAGAAAACTCTTGATTAGGAAAGGCAATAGTTCATCAACTGCATGGCCATTCCATCTAAATTAACTTATAAGATTGACAGATGTCTTTCATTTGATCAGATATAACCTGCCAAATAAATGGGAAACCCCCCCCCATTGGGGCAGGGTTTTCTTTTGTCTTTCCAGGAGAATAAAAACATCTAACTAAAGAATCTGAAGACCACTGAAAAAATAAGATATCTGAAGAAGGACAAATCATCCAGAGAAAATGTCCCAAGAAAGGAGTAAATATGGTATAACACATTTCCAACAGAAAAAAATTTCATAAATCATCCAAAATGTTTGTTTCTACTGTTCTCTACAGATATATAAGGCAAATGTCTTTTTGTAGCCCCAACTCAATTAAAATTTAAAGCTGGCTTTGGAGTTTGAGCATCACTCTTTCCTCTAAACCCAGGCATACTTGATAGAGGAAAATTCAAGGTCTCTGTCTTATGTCAGAAGAGCTACATGGTATGAGGCAGAAGAAAACCAAAATCAAGAGACTATCCTATTGCCACTAATCTCATAACCCTTTGGTCTCGACACTTTAAAACTTTTCTTAAGGTACAACTTATTATCTCAAAATATATATGATACACACATACACACACACACATACACACACACACACACACACACAAACACACATATATATTTCAACCTTTTGTTGTAATATAGAGTACTAACTAATTCTGGAAATAGGCTTCATCTAGCTTCCTATACATGATTTTGAGCTTGCGTAGGAACTAGGAACTAAGTTTGTATATCCTGCATGTATTTAATAGATTGTGGTCCTTTAACCTCTTCAAGATCTGCTGTATATGACATTTAAAATGTTTACGTTTTCTACAGTTAACTGTGACCATTCCTAACATCGATCTTTGAAGTCTCCAACAGGATGATGGGGCCCTATAACAACGATTCCACCTGGATTGTGGTAATGCCACTAAGCTGACAAACACCACTCAGAGATCAGCTTTGAACTACAAGCTGCTCAGGACAATTTGAAGACAGTTAGCTAAGATGGTCCAGCCTTGTAGACTACTCCAGCCAGAACTTCAGATAAGCCTTGCACTTTCCCATCACACTGAGACTGGACAACAGCTAGCTCTCCAGGGACTTGATCTTTATCTCAATTTTTTTCTGGGTCCCCTAAAGATGCCACTGCACTCACAGCAGAAAGTAAATTTAAGAACATGATGTCCATATTCCCAAGAAGTAGGGTGGGTGGTTTTTGGTCCTTTGATGGATGTTTCTCATCATTTAGGGGGGTTGGTTACAAGTTGTTATTGATCATGGTCAGGGAGGAAACTAAAAGGAAATTAGATTCAGGGATCTCATTCTGAAAGAAAAGGGGAGGATATAGAAATCACAGGATAAAAGGGTAGATTATTGAATCTATTTTTAAACTAAAAAAGCGAACTACTAGTCTCAAATATTTTACACTGGTATAGATTTTTATATATTGATAAAAATTTAAGGTTAATTTTGTTATACTGTATATATGTTTCTACTCTTATTTAAGATATTTTGTATACTGATAAAAATTTAAGGTTACTTTTGTTATATTATATCTTTCTATTTCTTGTTTAAGGTATTGTACCTATGCAGCTCATTTAAAAATATAATGTAAAGTTCTATTCCTTGAAAGCTATTTAGGAAAATGAAGAAATACATGTTAGCAGTTAGTCATGTATAGATCAAACTTATAGTCATGTTAGGTATGTTTTCAAGGTCAAACACAGACATTTTAATTAGATAGATGGTCTTCAAACATTTCAGAGACCTACAGAATCTAGACTTTAAACATGTTTTAATAACATACATATGGCTTTTCACCACAGACACATCTGCTCCATGTATTCACAATGGATCACAGTTCAAAGCAACATAAAAGAGACATGAACAGCTTAAACTGCTAGTGGTGGGAAATAACTTATTTTAGTTAAGAGAGACTGGGTATTGAAGTAGATAGAGACGATGATAGGCCAGGAATAATCACGTGACAGAAAATAGAGCAGTATCAGAGAGGAGGGACCAGTGAGTAAGATGACAGAGGAAAGAAGCCGGAATGAATACAGACAACTTAGTGTGACATTGTGCACAGTGTAAAGACAGCACCGAAAACGTGGGTTTGGCAGAACAGTGGAGTGCTATACATGGGGTGATAACTATTCATTGTAATTGAAACAGTACTACCCCTGGATTTCAAGAGACATAAGAGACATATTTGTTTTTAACAAGAGTTCACAGAGTATACACAGAACAATTGGAATGTATTAGCAGACAGAGATTTCAATCTCAGGAACCTATATGATTTCCTCAAGAAGGAAAATGACATACAGCTTTGCTGAAAGTGACAATTTTCTAAAAATTGGTGTCTGATGTGGCAAAATATTAATTATCAAATCAATGGTAAGGCTATGGAAATTATATTATTCTACTTTTATATACATTTGGAAATGCTTGCAGTGATTTCCTTAATAAAAAAAAAATACATTGTGTGTGTATGCATGTGTGCCTAAGCACATGTGTGAAAAGTGAGGAGACAATTTTGTGAAACTGGTTCTCCTTCCACATTTACACGAGTTCAGGGACTGAATTCAGATCATCAGGCTTCACAAAGTCCCTTTACGGGGGAGGCCACTTTGTGATCCTAGAATAAGAACTTTTTAAGATGTCTAAGATTCGAGGTGGTAATAAGACAGGAGAAGCAATAGCCTCTTCCCAGCTGACTGGAACTTTGCAGATGAATTTAAATATTGCAGGGAACAATTCAAAAATATACATGTTATAACACTCTAAAATTAGGTGCAAAAGAAGAAAAAACAATTTGGTTTGAGGTAGGATTTGTGCTATGCTTGACAAAATTGGTTCTAGAAGGGAGAAATCAGCTGGCAGTATAATCAGGCTAAGTGTAACAGGGTAATGCAGAAAGATACAAGAACAAATGAGCTGAGGCATTTCAACTAAGCAGAGGCCAAAGCACAATGGTGTGGACTTACTTCATCTCCAGAACTTCCTCTAAGTGCTTCCTTCTCTCTGCCCGGAGATTGGTGAGATGTGTCTCCTTCTCTGCCAGGGACTGCTGTGTGGAGGACAGCTTAGCTTTCATGGACTCCAGCTCCTGCTTCACCTTCTCCATGGCCATCAACAGCTCTTCCACCTACGGCACATAAAGAAGAAAAGCAGAACACCATGGTCAAAAACAGAGAGTGCGGCTAGGCCATGGGCAACTCCTGGGCTGATAAAATGGAAGACACACATGATCATTTTGAAATTTCTAAACTGTTTCTGATTATGTATATATCAAGAATAAATGTGGGTAGAGATTTATCTCTGGGGTAAAGGGCTTATCCAAGACTGTCAGTTCGGGCCCCAACAAACAACAACAATAACAATAATCCATCCCATACTTTGTAGCTGAAGTTTTCTCTGGTCCTGCCCAGCTCCACAGACCCTGCAGATGCTTATAAAATAATCATTCAGAAGCTTATATTAATTAAAACTTCTCGGCCATTAGCTCAGGCCTGCCACTGACTAGCTCTTACATTTAAACTCAGCCCACTTCTGTTAATCTATATGTTGTCATGTGTTCTGTGCCTTTACCTGTGTGCCATTTACATGCTGCTCCCTGAATGGCGGGTTGGCATCTACTGACTCAGCCTTCCCCTTCCCAGAATTCTCCTTTTCTGTTTATTCCGCTTATACTTCCTGCCTGGCTACTGGCCAATCAGCATTTTATTTATCAACCAATCAGAGCAACACATTCACAGGATACAGAGCAATATCCACAGCACTTCCCCTTTTCTTTTTTTTCCCAAAAGGAAGGTTTTAACTTTATCTTCTTTTTGGCAAAAATAGCCATTTGGGCAAGAAACTGTTCTTGCCTGGACTACTTGACAAAATGTTGTATCGACTGGACATGCAGGACCCATAGGAAGGTGACCACTGAACTTTACAAGGCAAAATGGTCCTTTGGGCTCCTGCTTTGCAGAAGAAACTGTCAGACATTCTACAGGACACAAAGAAAAGTGACTGAGAGACTAGACCTATAGGCTGAAGATGGATGCCCCAACATTACAGAGGAACTCTGGATGACTGTCCAGGCAGGCAGCTGTCTCTGTCATTTCCAGAGTTTTGGAAGTTGCTTACAATGCTCTTCCTGCTTACTTAGGCAATATTGTATCCTTCTGAGGTCTTTGATGTAGTTGAAGACTAGTTAAAATTTTCCTTGGTTATGATAAAAGATAAATTAGATATAAAACTTTAGACTCATAAATATAGGATAGATAGAATATTTTCTTTAATTTTGCCAAATACAAATAGACTAGAAATTATAACTGTAATTTTTGCTTGATTACTGTTTTGTTATATGTAATTTTACTATGTTAAAGTTAAACCCTTCCTTTTTGATTAGACAGAAAAGGGGAGGTGCTGTGGGATGATCTGTATGCTGTGAATGTATTGCTCTGATTGGTTGATAAATAAAATGCTGATTGGCCAGTAGCCAGGCAGGAAGTATAGGCGGGATAAACAGACAAGGAGAATTCTGAGAAGTGGAAGGCTGAGTCAGCAGACACTAGCCTGCCATCCAGAGAGCAGCATGTAATGGCACACAGGTAAAGCCACAGAAAATGTGGCAACATATAAATTAACAGAAATGGGTTAGTTTAAATATAAGAGCTAGTCAGGGATAGGCCTGAGCTAATGGCCAAATGGTTTTAATTAATATAGCCTCTGTGTGTTTACTTGGGTCTGAGTGGCTGTAGACCATGTGTGACACAGGAAAACTTTCAGTTACAATACTCTAATGTAATAAGAAATATTTAAGAGTGGGGAGGAATGGAGAGAGAATAGGCCCAGCAAGGTGGCTCGGCTGATAAAGTACTTGTTACATAACCCTAATGATGCCCAGGTGGCCTGAGTTCAATCCCCTCAATCCATATAAAGGTCAAAGGAGAGACCTAACTCTATAAAGTTGTCTGTCTTCTGACCTCCACAGGTGGCATGTGTGTACTCCCTGAATCACACATACACTACCCCACCACAAATAAAAAAGTAAAAAATAAAGCGCAAAATAATAACAATTACTTATAGAAAGATCTTATGAAATAAAGGACAACTTGAGTAAAAGAGGCAGTACACATAGTAGTTTTTATACATCTGAATTAAGTTCTATTGTTTACACCATTAAAGAGTTTTGTTTTTTTATTTTTTTTAAAGCCAGGTGGTAGTGGTGCACAGCTTTAATCCCAGTGCTCAGGAGGCAGAGCCAGGTGGATCTCTGTGAGTTCGCAGCCAGCCTGGTCTACAGAGTGAGTCCCAGAATCGGCACCAAAACTACACAGAGAAACCCTGTCTTGAAAAACAAACAAACAAATAAATAAATAAATAAATAAATGAGAGAGTTCTTTCCTTTTTTGTAAATCAAAAAATATATGATCAGATAAAAGAGGAACAATGCTTTAAAAAGATCTGGGCAAGGAGAAGCCTTGATAGAAATAGATCTGAAACAAACAAAAGACATGTGCAAGGCAACAAAAATATGGAATGCTAAAATACAGAGAAAGGAAGAAACAGAGAGGAAAGTCTTGTACCTCATAAGCCATTTTCACTCATTCTGGTTATTCAAATTTGAATTACTTCAATAAAAACTTTACTGAGGAAAGCATGCTATCACCAAACAGTGATCTCACAAGTAAGCACAGAGCACCAAAGTTTATATTATATTACTATCTCTCATCATGCTGATGACTAATCTTTTCAAAAGTAGAAGAGGATAGAGAGAGGCAGGGATTCTGTCATTCACTCATTCCTACACAAACCAATTTTTTGTGCTAAAACTGAGAGCTGTGTGGGGACAGGCCTACGGTAAGCACACCAGAGTTGTTCACAGGTTCCTTCAGGTGAGTGCCTGGTACCTAACCACATCTGCTGCTCAACAGCAATTAAAGCATGTTTGCATTTGGATACCTGCATTACTTTTATATCTTCCTATGAGCTCAAAATGATCCTTGCCCTAATGGTTGGATCTCCTTGGGCACATATTCACATCTGCAAATTGTACATGAATATATATTACCCTCAGCTTTCTGGGAACCACTGATAAGAGTTACCTCCATTCTATCCATTTAGGTTATGTAAACCTTTCTAAAATTGAGTAAACATGTTATAAGGAGACTCTTACACTAACCACAAAATCAATAGTGAATGAATGTGCACCATGTATAGGTATTCTAACACAGGAAGAGCAAGATGTATTTGTTCTATTAGCATTTGTTGCCTTGCCTAAACAGATTTCCAAAGTCTCCCTGGCATCCTGTATTGCACCATTCCATATCAGTTTCTTATATACCCTAGAAAGAGTTTATACATGCTTTTTTTATATGTATGTAAACAGTCAAGTCCTCCTTTCCCTACACAAAAGGAAGCTACATATATCCTTTTGCAGTTAAACAATTTTTGGTCTGCCTTTTATGGAAGTGCAAAATACAGGAAGATACACAATAAATGTAGAGCTTGAAAAATCTATTCAAAGTCAATGCATCTTGTTAGCACGCAGATTAATAAACAGAACACTGTCAGCAACTCAGAAAATTCCTCTATATCCCTTTCCAGATAAAAAGTAGCCTAGCATTCTGTTTTTCCAAACTTGATTATTTTGCCTGCTTAACTTTGCAAATAGAATCATATAGCATATAATTATCTGGCTTTTTCTAAGATCCATCCATACCGATGGTATGATTATAGTGCCATAATTTTCCTAACTGCATATTTTACTTTGTGAAAACACAAAGACATATTCTATGATGCTTTGATAGGGAATACTTAAATTGAGGAGATCTTACTAAACATAGCTTTTTGTTTGTTTTTGTTTAGTTTTGTTTTTTTCCAGAGAGGGTTTCTCTGCTGTAGCTTTGGTTGTCCAGAAAATTACTCTGTAAACCAGGCTGGCCCAAACATGGGAGATCCGCCTGCCTCTGCCTCCCAAGTGCTGGAAACCACTAACCAACAATAAATGTGTTCTTATTTCTTATATGTTTAGAGTGTTTTGTGCCCTGCATAAGAGTCTGTCTACATTAAAGTCTTAAGATTATTCTATTTTTACAAACTCTTGATTATACATGTTTAGATTTATAAATCACATACGCTGATTTCTGCATACACTGCAATGGTCAAAATTAACTTTATGACTATATGTATCTAATTTACTTAATGCCATCAACAGCACAAAAATTAAGGTCATGGTTTAAAAATATTCCCATCTAATTTTAGACAAGATAAGAAATTAAGTTAAGAATAACTACATAAGGTAGGGAAAAAATAGTCCTTCACTGTACACAATTACCTTCAAATTTCAGAAATGAGAAATGTGAAATGTTTTGTTTGACATAAAGACCAGACCCTATGTATATTTTCCAGAATAACAGCAAAACAGACATCTATCCCTTCTCCATGATTCTGCTTTTTGTAGTATCAGTTACCTGTAGTCTGAAATTATCTACTGGAAAATTCCAGAAATAAACAATTGAAACTTTTTAATCATGCACTAGTCTAAGTAGTGTGATGAAATCTCACAACCCTCCTCTCTCCAGCTGGCTGTGAATTACTTATTATTTGTGTCTGCTGTCAGCCTTCAAGTCACTCAGCAGCAGCCTCCGGGATCAACCCACTGACTCGCTCTTACAGTGTTTATGTTCAAGTAATATTTATTTTTACTTAATAATGGCTCTAAAGTGCAAAGTGATGCTGACAAAGAATAGTGTTCTCTTTCAAGGAAAAGTACAGCAAGAAAGGCTGAGAAAGAGGCCGTATCCACATAATTTCTAATACAGTGTGTAGTTCTAATGATTTTATTACTGTTATGTTCTTACTGTGCCTAACAAATAAATTAAACTTTACTGTATGTATCCAGTATGGTTTGCAGTTCAGACATCCTTAGAGACAAGTTTAGAATGTATCCCCCACATGTAGAAAACTAACATACCTACCACTAAACAGCTTAAGTGCAGTTATTTCACTGTATCCCCATAAAGTTTTTAAAAAACAAAAATCAGTATTCTTAATTTGTATTATTTCTTTCCTGCCTGCCCCTTTTTTTGGAGACAGTTTGATGTCAGCCTGAAATATCACTATGTAACTAAGGCTGGGCTTAAACTACTCATCTTCCTGTGCGTGTGCATGTACACACAAAACACACATACACACACATTTAAACTCCTAATCTTCCTGTGCGTGTGCATGTACACAAACACACACACACACACACATACACACACACACACACACACACACGTCAACCTGTGGGACTTGGTTCTCTCCTTCTACCTTATAGGTTTCAGGGACTAAACTTAGTTTGTCAGGCTTGCCAGCAATCTCTTTTACCTGCTAGGTCGTCTTGCCAGCCCACCTACATTGCTTTTTAAACTCCATGCATGTATTTCAACATATATCACTGCCTATTTTTATCAGTTTATAAATTTGATAAATGGAACCTTCTGGCTTTGTTTCATCCATCATGCTCTTTTTTTTTTCCCCAAAAGGGAAATTGTGAGTTTATATCCTAGAATCAAGAACAAAATAGCTATGCATTACATCACATGCACTAAAAGCGATGACAGCCAAGAAGTGTGTCAACTGTAGTTTACTACTAAAGGACAGGCTCCATGGGGCACGAGGGTGGGGGTAGGGAGGCGGGACACAAGAATAACTGATTCCAGGTTTGGGGTGAGAAATGTACAAATGATCTTTGGTGCTAGAAAGCAAGGAAAATAAGAACTGGAGAAAAATAACATCTACCACCTAAAACCAAGAGAAGCTTAGGAGGGAAGAGGAGAGGGACAGAGGAGACTAAATTACAGAGAAAAGAGAACTTAACTGGAAAACCAAACATGAAGACTGAGACTCCTCAAAACTGGACTTTATCTAAAGAATGCAAGGTTGGCTTAACATATAACTATCAAACAATGTAACATACCATGTTAACAAAATGCAGTACAAAATACATAATCATCTCAATAGATTTTTGAAAAGTATGACAATTTCTAACAGTTTCAGGATAAAAACAACTTAAAATTTAAGACTAGGCCAGGTGTGGCGCACGCCTTTAATCTCAGCACTCGGGAGGCAGAGCCAGGCGGATCTCTGTGAGTTTGAGGCCAGCCTGGTCTCCAAAGCGAGTTCCAGGAAAGGCGCAAAGCTACATAGAGAAACCCTGCCTCGAAAAAAACCAAAAATAAAATAAATAAATAAATAAATAAAATAAAAATCTAAGACTAGAACTTGTTCAGTTGACAAAGGCAAATGAAAGATGATGAAAGACTAAATGTGTTCCCCTCTAAGACTGGAATGCTTTCTCTCATCCTTTGACTCCACACTGGAATGGAGGTGACTGACAGAAAGAGCAGAGTAAGCTACAGGCAATAAATGGCTGCTGAGACAGAGTCAGCCTTCTCCAAGGATGGGTCCCCTGATAGGTATCTGATCCCAAGTAGTAAGTCCTAAAAATATGTACACAGGAGCAACACTAAAAGAACTCATCAGGTTTTATTTCTAAATTTATATGTATGCCTGCATGTATAAAAGAGTAATAATGAATAAAAGGTTATAAATTTATGGGAAGAGCTGGAAGGAGGGGGAAAGGGAAATGGTGTAAATACAGTACTTATGTATGAAATTCTCAAAAAGGAAATTAATTAAAACATTAAAAGTTACCCACATGAAGACAAGCAAGATGGCTCAGCAAGTAAGGGTGCTTGCACACAAGCTGATAACCTTGGTTGGATCCCATACACAAGGGGAAGGAGAGAAAAGACTCCATAGACCTCCACACATGCAGCCACACATCTCCCAACCCGAACCAAACACACAAACACATGTTTAAATAGTTATCCACATGGGAAAGGAGAACACGAAAATATCTCTAGTTAAAGAAGACATAGTTATAGAAAGGAAAATCTAAGGAATTCATGAAAAAAATCAGTTATAACCAATGAATACAGTGATGCTACTGGACTCAAGATTAACACACAACCAATTATATGTTCATATAGAGTAATGAAACTTAAATGATTTAATTTAAAACAGCATAAAAGAGAGTGAAATGTACAGCTACACATTTCACAAAAGAAACATAAAATGTATTACAAAAGCTATAAATAGCTTGAAAGAAATTGATGATGATTTAAATGAGGAGACATTCAACTTCATGAAACAAAAGACCTAATACTGCTCAGATGACAAAACTGTAAATTGACTTACAACTTCTATAAAATATTTATGGAAACATTACATGTTTTTATTTTTTTGCAGAAATTGGTAAGCTGATCCTCAAATTCATACAAAAATAAAAGAGTCAGAATAGGCAAAATCATCTTGAAAAAGCCAAAAACTGTCAGATGATTCACAGTTCTTGACTTCAAGGTGCACTAAGAGGATTCATGGTTGGTACTGACAGAATGATGAACAAGTCAATCCAGAAAAGGAAACAAGAGACCAAAGATAAATGCTTTTATGGTCAACTGATTTGTTGTTTTATTTGTTTTGTTTTAACATGAGTACTACTAAGGCAAGTCACAGAAGATAGAAAATTCTTTGGACTAGTACTTGGACAAAATTCCTAGTGCTCTACAGCTGTAATTTCCCATGCCATGAACCTTGACAAGATGATATCCCATGTCCTGCACAATCTGCAATACTTTCTTGATTTACTTGGTAGTTTTTTTACAGTGTCACATAATGTGTTCCTCCCAACTTCAAGTCTCCTATAAATGGTAAAACCTGAAGATTTTCATAGATTGGGGTTTGACTTTTTGTTCATTCTTGACAGCATGCCATCACAAGTATATCATGCAATACCTATCATATCATAAGCAGATACATATAGCTCATTATTGCAATATAGTTTCTCAATTATCTTTTAGGAACTTCCTCCATTATCTTCTTAAAAAAATAATTGATTTTTGAGGGGAACATATGCCACAGGGCATGTGTGGACTTCGGAGGACAGTCTGGGAAGCCAGTTCTCTCCTTACACCATGAGTCAGGGAGCAAACTCAGGCCATCACACTCGGAAGCAAGTGCCTTTACCACTTGAGCATATCCAGGGCCCATGTACAATTATCTTAATACTAATCTATGAGGATAAAGATATTTTAGTTATTTAAGGACCACCTATGTAGTTTCTTCTTTGGAATTCCAAGTCTAATTTATCCCTAACTGCATGTTTTTGTTATTTTTTAAAGTTTCACGGAGCTACACACATACCAATCTCATCTCCTAGTTCAGAGCTTATCTATTACTTTTGTCTTTCATTTTTTGATAAAGTATATGAACATAATTTATCAAGCACTTATTCTAAGATTTGTGACTATAATCTGTTTAAGAAATCTTTTCTTTACACAAATTCACATAATATTTCCTACTTGGCATCACTGGAAGATTGAATTAGTGGTCCCAATTATCCGGTCCTCTATAGGAATAGTGCACAGTATACCTACACTCTTACCATGGCCTCCTGGCATACAGAAGACCTTGATTTTGGCTAGCATACTTGAGTTGCCTTGAGCAATGAATTGTTAGCTGATGTGACACAGGCTGAGACTAATCATGGCTCTGCCAAATGAACAATCTTCAAAGTAACTGCTGACCTTAGTTATGTCCTCAAATGAGCCATGTTCCCATTAAGTTTTCTCAGACACCAATATAAATCTCTAGACTTGATATTTGTGGGAAAGTTTTAATTTTCTTTCTTTTTCTTTTTTTCAGGTTTTCTTTCTCCTATTGAACAAACTTTGCCAAGTACTATTTTGCTTGGCATTGATAATTTACTCTAAATGTTCAAATTACTGGCAAAAACATCTATCGTTTTAACTCTGCAGGACCAGTAGTTACAAAGTGCAAGCATTCTAAATATCATCCACTGGGTACCCTTCCTTCCTTCCCAGCTCACAGAAATACTTGTGTGCTTTGTGGGCTGCTTTTTTGAAAAAGCAGGGTTAGAAGGTTTGCTGCCTATTTGCTATTCCTCCTTGGGTTATGCAAGATTCTTTCTTTCTTATTGTCAAATAAAGCTCAAGATTAAAGCCTAAAGCCATACTCTTTTACCTTATCTTGCTGACTCATAAATGTGTATTTAACCGACCCTCTTCAACTGTTATTTGGATATTGTTTTCCTAACATCTAGTCTACCATGTTGAATGACAAGTTCTACTTGAGTTCAGAACTTTCACTTCTTGAGTTTCCTGCATTAGTAAAGTACAATTTTCTTAGAGAATGCCTAAAATTTCCCACTCATCTCAGTGCTAGTTTTATAAGGTATTCCTGCCTCTGATCATACATATATCCAAGAAAGTCTAAATTTTTTTCCTTAGGGTTTTTTTTGTTGTTGTTTGTTTGTTTGTTTTGTTTTTCGAGACAGGGTTTCTCTGTATAGTTTTGGTGCCTTTCCTGGAACTCACTCTGTAGCCCAGGCTGGCCTTGAACTCACAGAGATCCGCCCGTCGCTGCCTCCCGAGTGCTAGGATTAAAGGTGTGCACCACCACCGCCCGGCTTCTTAGGTTTATTTATTTAATGTGTATGACTGTTTTGCCTGCATGTCTGTATGTGTACCATGTGTGTGCCTGGTGACAGAAGAGGTGAGAAATGGGCGTCAGATCTACCAGAATTGAAATTATAGATAGTTGTGTGCCACCATGTAGGTGCTGATAACTAAACCTGAATCCTCCATGAAAGCAGCAAATGCTCTTAAATGCTGAGCCATCACTCCAGCACCTCCAAATAAGCTGTAATGCATTTTTATGCACAATGCAAGAATAATACCCATAAACCAGGAGTTCCAGCTAATCACTTGATTTGCTCCCTGGCAAAGAGCCAGTGCTCTTAACCTCTGAGCCATCTTTCCAGCCCCCAAATTATCCTGTTTTCTGTTTCCTTTCTGCAATCCAAGAGAACATATTCAGCTGGCAAACCTGGCTATCTAGCACCTATGACACAATGGTCACAATGGTTGTTCGACCATACTGAGTCACTGTCACTGAGAAACGAAAGTATGACAGCTAAGGAAAAGAAGAGACAAATTTTATGCTAAACAATTAAGAAATTCTCCATTACTTTAAATGTGCTTCAGGTCACAGCACAATTTTTGAAAGGCAGAAGTTTTAAGATAAACATTCAAAAAGCCCTGTCAGAACTGAGATTTAAGCATATAACCTAACTGTCTACAGTAAAATTAGGGAGAAAGCTCAGGTCTGATAGTATGTGATGCCAGCAGTACCAGATGTTTTACTTAAATCACAAGCTAATAAACTTTACACAAAACAAAAAAGGAGAAAATTATGACTCAACCACAGACTATTTTCCTTAAGAAAGCAAAGCAATGGGGACCTTCTAGTGCTAGCAAAGTCTGCATCTTGTTTCCCATCATTCTCTGCTCCACAACGAACAGCAAAGGACACTTTGTAATTTTATGCAGAATTTTGGTAGGACCTCCTCAAAAGAATAAATCTGTTTAAAAAAAAAAAAAAGAAAATGACTAGAAGAAAAAAGGAGTGGTAAGAAACAAAACCAAAGTGAAAGATAACCCTCAAGATTATCTAAACAGCTAAGTAGTCACAATGAAAAACAGCCACATGAGAAGTCGGTTAGTTTTCTTGGCTCTAACAAAATTCTAGACTAAGACTCAATCTGCAACCACACATGGTGGTACAGACCTTTAATCCCAACACCTAGAGACAGAGGCAGAAGGATCTCTGTGAGTTTGAGGCTAGCTTGGTCTACACAGAAAGTTCCAGGCCATCTAGGACTATATACATACACATCCTGTCTTCAAAAAAATTCAACGTTTTATAATTTTTTGGGAGGAAGACAAAAATACATAGTTCAAAGCTGAGAAACATTTCTGATATATTTAGAAAAGACAGACACAGATAAACACAGAGACACAGATACACACAGGTATGCACACACACAAACACACACATAGAAACACTCACACACAGATATATACACACACACATTAGGTTTCCTATAATTGATATTATTGAGGATATTAATTTACAGTTCTTAATAGAGCTTTAGCTTTAGGCTACTATTTACACTATAAAATATTTTCCCAGTATTTCTTCTTGCTAGTGCATGATACTTCTTTAACAGAACAATATTATATTATTTGACTGCTCTGAAAGGCCTTGTTCCCAATCTGTCATATGTATTGTCTTATTAAAATTCAGAGTAATCCTATGAAGTATGTATTATTATTATCATTATTATAACTTTTGTGGAATAAAAAGGTTCAGAGACTAACGTTCTTTGCCAGAGGAAGCAAAGCTGATTTCCACACGACTCCATCTTATTCCCAGTTAGCTTGTTCTACTAAAATGCATCAGCACTCATGGGAAGCACTCTCCAAATCTACTGACCTATTGGTGGGCTTATTTCCATGCCTAACAAGGCATCTTTCTTCCATTATTCTCCTGCCCACCAAAATATTTAACTCCTACCAAGTGCCAGATATGCATCAGAGACTATTTCTATACTGTGTGCTACAGTCACCAACTATAAAACTTAATTGTAAACCAAGAATATGTTCTACAATAAAGCACAAGATACCATGAGAATGTACAGCACCAGGCCCTGGTGTTATCCCAAGTCCTAGATAAAACTTTCTCCAGACAGACCAGTTGGGGAGAATGAAGCATTACAGCTGTCCCCTGTGTGCAGCAGCAGTGTGACAAGAAAGCACACTCTGATGAAGTTAAATTATCAAAATAGTAGAAGCTCCAGAACAAAGGAAATAAGGATGCCAGGGTGACAACAGAGGGAAGAAGAGACAAAGAAGGATCTTGGCCTGTGTTAAGAGAGTTCACCTTTATCTGTGATGTTAACAGGAGGGTAACAAAGGGATCTACTTAGAAGAACAAGGATTTAAAACTTAATTATAAGAATGGTAGGCAAGAAACTGAAGCAGATAGAAGAGAAGTGAAAGCAAGACTAATGGACTGATATGAAGCAAAACTCGCCAGTGAACTGCAGTCAGAAGGGAGTGAGAAAGTGGCACATCAGGAACACAAGGCAGGACACACTGTGATGAGAGCAAGATGCTTTAACGGTAATGGTGAAGGCAGCCTAGATGAAAGCAAGGTTTAGCAGCCAGGCAGTGGTGGTGCATGCCTTTAATCCCAGCACTCGGGAGGCAGAGGCAGGCAAATCTCTGTGAGTTCAAGGCCAGCCTGGTCTACAGACCGAGATCCAGGACAGGCACCAAAACTACACGGCGAAACCCTGTCTTGGAAAAACAAACAAACAAACAAACAAACAAAAAAAATCAAGGTTTAGAATGCCTGGACTGGGATGAAGAAATACACTGGGAGCAAAAGCCAGTGGCCAAGAAACTGAGAAAACAAAGTTAAAGATGGTTATGACACAGATATTTACATTAAGTCTTCAAGGAAAACTTTCAAGTTACACCTGAATGCCATGAACCTTGAAGAAGGCAGGCTTTTCTTAAGAATGTGATAAGAGCTTGAAGGTCAATAGGAACAAAACACATAAGAATCCTATAACAAACAGCCAAGGTCAAGAACAAACACTTCACATTAAAGAAGGTTAAGATGTGTGTCAGGGCCTGGCCCAGGGTAGCAGGTCAATGAGCAGCTGTTGAAAATGAAAAAAAATGAACCTCCTCCAGGGTGCCTGGTCCAATTGTCATCAGAGAGACATCATCCAGCAACAAATGGAGGCATATGCAGAGACCCACAGCCAAACATTAGGCAGAGTTTGGAAATCCTGAAGAGGAGGAGGAGAAAGGAGTGTAGGAGCCAGAGGGTTCAAGGATACCATGAGAAGGCTCACATAACTAACCTGGGCTCACAGGGGCTGCAGAGGCTGAACCAACAACCAGGGAGCCTGCATGAGACTGACCTAGGCACTCTGCATGTTACAGTTGTGAAGCTTGGTCCTCTTTGGGACTCCTAACAGTGGGAACAGGGGCTGTCCCTGACTCTTTTACAGGCTTTTGGAACCCTATTCCTCATACTGGGTCTCCTTGCCAAGCCTTTAATACATGGGGAGGTGCTTAGTCTTACTGCAACTGCAACTTGATGTTTTGTTAATATTCATGGGAGATCTGCCCTTTCCTAGACAGAGATGGAAGAGAAGAAGATTGGGGGTGGGGGTGGGGTGGGGGGGAATGGCGGAGAGGGACTGGAAGGGGAGCATGGGGGAAGGTTGTGGCCAGGATGTAAAATAAATAGATGAATTTAAAAAAAAAAAAAAAGAAAGAAAATGAAAAAATCATGCTGAAGTACTTATGAAGTCTAATGACACAGAGGGCGAACATAGGAGAGATGAAAGTTATTGGAGGGTCAATCAAGCACAGCCTGACAGGGCAGAGCTCTAAACAGAGGGACAATGTTGGAGAATTTACCTTGGCAAATTTATCTGAAGAGAGTCACTAGACCCAATGGATCAGGACCTCAAAATAAATGAGAGGCCATCAAAGAGATTAATTTTCCTATCTATACTATCCATCTAAAGGTATATGTAACTTAAGAACATTTCTGTCTCCTATTCTGTTCACTGAAACTTCTATTCAAGAAATCCCAATTAAATATTAGACATATACTAATGTTAGCAGATATTAGTCCAACTTAGGACGAGACTTATGAAGTCCAGACTTCAGACCATCAGATACATCTGTAAAGGACCCAAAGTATGAATCACGGACAACAGCCCTAAAGAAACCACCTTTTCATAATACAACTTTAAATCTTGGTAGATTTCTGCATTTCACCATTAAATCAACACTGCCATAAGTTGTGACAAAAATAGAACTCGGTAAATGATACTTAAAATAATGAATATGCCGAGCAGGTGAAGAATTTGTAAAATGCTTTAGCCTTCTTTAAAGTACAATCTCTCTCTAATAGCCAGGGAACTGTATGCATCTGCACAGCTGAGACTGGCTGCATATGGCAGAACTGTCACTGGTTGGCCACACCTTCACTGTGCTGCTTTCATGTTCCCAGTAACAAATCTCCTACAACTAAAGACAACCTTAAAAAGAAATAGAAAACATGTCAATGTGAGCTAAATGCTTCTTTACAAGTAACCCCAGTTTTCCTTTTCTTTTTTTCTTTTTTAATCAAGTTAGAGGACTTAGGTAGATAAATCTTATAATAATCACTCAGCACTAAGTAAAACTTGAAAATACAGCCATCAATAAAACCTGAGCACACAATTTTCAAAACAATTATCACCCTATTGTCAAGACTGTGTCACCACAGTTGGAAAGAAGCCATGAGAAGGAAAATGTTTAATTGATGACAATTCAATGTAAGTCACTTTTGGAAACATAACAACCAAACAAAAATGAAAGCATATGAATGAATGCACTGCAAACTATTGTTTCACCAGACTGGCTTTTCTTTGCTCATGTGTTTGTATGATTAAGTAACTCCTATGATCTGGTTGAATCAGCAACAAACAATACTATGGGGTATATTTCTGTGTGCTGCGAACATGTGTTACTTCCATTGGCTAATAAATAAATCTGCATTGGCCTATGGCAGGGCAGGACGGAGCCGGGAGGGAAAATCCAAGAGAGACCAGCCTGCCACCAAAGGAGCAATAAGATGCCAACAGACCGGTAATGCCATGGCCACATGGCAACATATAGATTAATAGAAATAGGTTGAGTCAAGTTATAAGAGCTAGCTAGCAAGAAGGCCATATAATTTGCAATTAATATTAAGCCTCTATGTGATTATTTCATAAGAGGCTGTGGGACCACAGGGGGTTGAGGGGGGGGCGGGGACCGGAGAAACTTCCGGCTACAAAACAAGTTCACAAGGTTCAAGCAAAATAAAAAGGTTGTAATTCTCTGTACTTCTGGAATAAAGGTTACAAATAATGCAAATACCAGGCCCCAGTTTCTTTCTCAAATATCACTAACAAAGCCATAGCAACTATTATTTTTTAATTAAAAATAATGCCCCCGATTTGGTATGGGGCAATCATGCATACATATGGAAGTCAGAGGACTACCTGTTGGATTGGTTCTCTCCTTCTACCATCTGGAATCTGGGGAGGAAACTCAGGTAAACAAACTGTGGAAAACGAAATTAGTCATTTCACTTTATCAAAAGTTTACTTTGACAGAAGAAAAAAAAATGGAATTTAATGTCTGCCAACCCAAGAAAGGGAACTCCCAAAATGAAGTATGTACATACATGTATACATATGTCTTCCATGCAGACATCCCCCCCCCCCCGCCACATACACACACACACACACCACAGAGGCCATAATAAAGCTCAACATTTGAAGGGAGCCTTTACAGGTTATCACAGTGTGAGACATGAGTGGATGCTTGTGAAGGGAATGATTTCTTCCCTCTAAAAGAAGGGCTTGGAGAAGTTAGGGAATTTACCAAATCACAGCTAGTAAAAAGAGCAAAAATTAAAATTCATAATGTTTGATCTTTGATCCAATACACTTCACACTAACCTCTAGTCAATTTTTAACAGTTTATTAAAGAGAAAGAAATAATTAGCAAACTATAATTTAGGATGTAACACGTACAAGAACTACCTACTGGGTAGGACAAATTATACTGTGCACATTTCTCTAGGAAAATCCTTCCAGTGAAAACATTCAGTATGATGTACATAAAAACAACATCACTACACACAGAAACCAGTGAAAAGCTGCCCAATTCCTAGGGCTCACCTATTACTGTACCTTGGATAACTACTGCCATGATCAGTAGCTCAGTCTATTAAACTTCTCCATAGGAAATAAGAGAATAAGGTCCAAAACTCTCAAGCAATCATTATAAACAGAGCATATGTCCAATGCTAGAGGTTCCCCAAATGCTCTCTTGTACAAAGGTCTCACACAGTGTAGATAAAAGTATGCCACATCTACCATGAGAACATCAATAGCTTCTAGCAATTATCTCTATGGGACAATTCCTAAAGTAAAAGGTGTACCAACCTTTTACTTTAGGTCCACCGCAAGTTAATTTTTCATTTGATTACAACTTTAGAAAACATCAATGAAAAATTAAAACTCAAGCCCAAATTTGGTAGCATAAATAATTCCTGAATGTCAAGGAAGACATAAGCCATTAGTTTTAAAAACACTTTTAAAAGAAAGCATGATAACAAGAGATCATCCTAAATGCATACTTAAAAAATACTATTAGATACAAATCAGATTTTTTGAGAGTTTAGGTTCTACTATCTCATATGGTTACTTCCTGGAACATTAGAACTGTTGCAGTAGCTATCTACTGACCCCAACTGGCAAAGTTACAGGGGGAGTTATAATGGCTAAAATGTGACTAATCGAAATTTTGTTTTTACATGAAGACAAACTTTAAGAGCAGTAAGGAAACAGATCATGTGAAGGAATCTACAGATTCACAGATTTATCCTCCTATAACACATACAATGAGGAAAGTCTACCACACTAAAAGATTATGCCACTGGCTTAAAGAGGTTTAAATTCTACATAATCCCATTCTCACTATCTAGTACATATTCAATTTCTGTACTTTCATAACACTTTCTGTTTTCATTTGACAATGTCCTCAACATTTCTACCAGGGAGTTATATCTTTCAGCATTATTAATACTATGATATTTAAAAATCATGCTGTTGCCCTTGTACTTGTTAGTCTTACAGATGATTGGTAGTGTTTTATCTTTTATTAATAATTTTATTGAAACTCTGAGATATATTTTTGTTGTTTAATATGAAGATGACAATTATTATTTCAAAACTGTTTACAAAATAACTTTATAAATATAATTTTAAACAAAATACAAGGTAGTTTCAAAATGAATCATTTTACCTTATAAGAAGACTGTTTTGCTATAAATAAATAAATAAATAAATAAATAAATAAATAAATAAATAAATGGAATTTAATGTCTTACAATGGAGAAAGGGAACTCCCAAGTATCATGTGAATATGTACATGCATGCACACACAGGCTGGCATGCAGACCCTCCTCTCTCTCCCTCTCCCTCTCCCTCTTCCCCTCTCTCTCTCTCTCTCTCTCTCTCTCTCTCTCTCTCTCTCTCTCTCTCTCTCTCTCACACACACACACACACACACACACACACACACACACACACACACAGAGGTTATAATAAGGCTCAACGTTTGAAGGGAGTCTTTTGGTTTAAAATGAAGTGACTCCTTTCTTTTCCCACAAGTTTTCAGACAGTTATTAAATGTAGAGAAGTAGCAGTTTGAACTAGTCTTGAGGTAACATTTAAGTTGTATGACATGTTTCCTATAAGCATGCAGGATCCCATACACTAGTACAAGGGGAACTCTAAGGAAAGTTTCTTAAAAATCACATTGAGGGCTGAGGAAAGAGTGCAGGTGATGATGTAAAGGCACAGAGGTCAGAATAAAATTCCATTCATTCATTCATTATTAAAAAAGAATTAAGCCACTTAGATGTTCATTTAATACCAGTGATTACCCAGCAGGTTGTTGCTATCAAAGCCAAAATAGTACACAGACACACCTCCTGCACTCAGGAAGCTCATATTCTACTAGTGAAAACAGTGGACGTATTTTCAATACCTATTATATATTATATAAAAGCTAATAATAACAGGTTACAAAACAGGTAAGTAAAGGGAACTATTCAAAATCCTACAAAGACACAAAGTCAGACCAAAGGGCCATAGAAGTTCTACAGAAGTAGGATCCCTCCAGACTAGTGCTAAGAATGGGGACGCTATTTCAAGCAGAGAGATCTCATACTCTTAAGAAATGAAACCATTCTGTACTGTTCTGTAGAGGACAAGTGAGCACAGAGGCTCGTTTTCTGCCCAGATGTATTGTTTTGGTGATGAAACAATAGCATGAACAAGGCACTTATCTCAGGAGCTGGTAAATGTGAGCATCTAGTTTTAGGAGTACGCTGTACATTTTGTAAACCACATTTTAAGTAATGGGTCACAAATTTAAGGAGTAAATAAAGTTTTATTCCATGGAAGCAGAATATGTCCTTAGTTATGTGCATTTCAAGTTAGCTGGAAAGAAGTTGGAGGTCGATGGTACTAACACAAAGTCAGAGAGAGGAGGGCAGGGGGCTGGGAGGAATGCTCCGTCAGTCAAGTGGCTGCAGTGTGGGTATAAGGATCTCACTCCACTCCAAGAACCCAGGTTAAAAACGAAGCTGGGAGTAGTAAGCGGCACATGCCTGTAACCCTAGCTAGGGAGTCAGACAGTGTGATTGCTGAGGCTCATTAGACAGTAATCCTAATAAATCAGGTGCTCCTAAGGAGAGATGACATCAAGTCAAAATTAATAAAGAGACAAAGGACATCATTAGTTATGAATAAAGTAGTCAATCAAGAAGACAGAACAACTATAAACATATATCCTCCAAATATTGATATACCCAATCTCATAAACAGACATTCAGGAACACTAAAGTACTAAAAGCTATTAATGGAGCTACCACAGCTAGAGCCTCTATGAGGTACCTACTACAGCAGATCTGTCTTGAAGTGGGCACTTCTTTACCATCTGATCTTCTTAATTCCCAATAACAGCAGCTTCTTTCTCAGCAGGGATTTTCCCATTAGATTCCTGCTACTATGTCACTGAACTCTTTTTACCTGGTGTCCTGGCTAGCTTTATGTCAACTGACACATGTTGGAGTCATTTGGGAAGAGACCCTCAGTAGAAAAATATGCCTGATTTGCCTGTAGGCAAACCTATATATAGTGTATTTTCTTAATTACTGATTGATGTGGAAGAGCCCAGCCCGTTATGGGTGGTACCACCCCTAAGCAGGTGGTCCTAGGGTTCTATAAGAAAGCAGGCTGAGCAAGCCAGGGGGAAGCAAGCCAGTAAGCAGCATTCCTCCATAGCCTCTGCATCAGCTCCTGCCTCCAGGTCCTTTGCCCTATTTGGGTTCCTGGCCTGACTTTACTCATTGATAGACTGTGACATGGACTGAAATAAACCCTTTCTTATCTAAGTTGCCTTTGATTACGGTGTTTTATCACAGCAATAGAAACCTAACTAAGACACCTAGATAGAATTTATTAGTCTCTCATATACACAAGGGGCAGGGTGCTACAAAAATTAAATGTTCTGGTATCTGTGCTAGGTAGATCTAAAACCTAGAGTCACATTTTCCAAATGGGAACTAAGGAGACAGTTCTTATTTACTAAACCTGTTCCTTTCATTTATAGCTCCCATCTTGGATTTATTCCTTCTAATAAAGAGTCAAAAGCAAGCATAAAGAGATCTAACAAGAGAAGCAGAAGCATATAAAACAGATTCCATGAACAGCAATGGCAGAACCTTTCAAGTTACACAAGGCTGAGACAGGGTAATCTGGTAGTGGAATGCTACCATATCTATGTTGTTCAAATATGCTATTAACTTTTTATAATCTTAAATGCTCTTTGAATGAAAGATATAAAAGAAACTATTTTCTAACTGAGGCATGTTTGTGTTCTCTCATTCACCTCCAAAGCTGGGGTTTTGCAGTCATGTAGCAAACAGACATGTTGCATGTTATGTCAGTCACATATTTTATTAACTTTTACTACATAAATATCTATGAATCACTCCTAAATTATTACTTTAGAGATCTCAACAGTAACATGAGCCAAGCCTTGCACAGTTATATTTTAGTCACTACATAAGTCTAAGAAATAACACTTGATGGAGTAGTTCTGAAGCCCCATGAAAGTCAGCATGTACGGCTCCCCCAACTACACTGGTTTTACCTTGTGTTTACCCAGCAGCACTGCTAGTAGCTACATAAAATCGCAGACCTGTTTCTCAGCACTGGTCCTGGCTGATTCCTCTTGTGCCAGCACCATTTCACGCTCTGCAGTTATCTGCACACTTTCTCTCAGTGCTTCTTCCAGCTCTTCAATCCTGTCATCCTTCTTACGGAGACTGTCCTGGAAAACGAGGAAGACTCGTGAAGGAGGTTAACCAGAACTCAGAAGGGCCTATGCATCAAGGAGGAGCTATTTGTTTATTAAACATTCTTCTCGCCAGAAGCAAATTGAGGCCAGAAAGATACCTCCATAGAGTAAAGAATTGAACAAGGGAAGAAGAGAAGTAAAGGAAGCTGAAGTCTATTACTAAGAGCATAGGATCAAGTTAGTGAAGCAAGACAGACATGATGGATTTGCTCTCTGCAACAGAGAGAAGGAAGCAATTGGTGTTAGATAGCATAAGTAGTAAGAGGTTAACTATTTAAAAACATAAAACTGTTTTTAAAAACTACTGCTTAAACTGAGCTGAAAGTCAGCTCTGATGGAGTTTCTACTTAGAGTCAATTTCACAACACTCTCTTCCTTTGGGAAGTCACACTTGCGTAACAGACTCAATTATACAAACAATTTCTGAAAAACATCTTTTTAAAAATGAAGATGCTTCCTAACATTTCCAGAAAGTGAAATATTATCTTCTTCTCATGAAAAAATGGAAAATAACTACATGTGTGTGACTTGTTTGGATATGAATGAACAATTTAGTTAAGCAAGTAATATGCTCTAGGAGTTTAAAATGTAACGTCCCATCCATATAATCAATCTTTAGGATCCCAAAGACAGTACAAGGGTAGGAAAGATACAAGAAAAAGCCAAGAAGAATGGAACCATGGATTGCCTGAACTATTCTCAAACTCTTAAAAATTACCATGGATTCGGAACACAGTATTGTCTTGTATTAAAATATGAAAATGAGTAGCAAGGTTTGCCCAGATGTTGATACAAAGAAGAATAAAAGCAAGCCCTTATCTTAGTATATGTCAACTCAAAATGAATTAAAGGACTGAAGCTAAAACCAGGTGTGGTAACTCCCACATACACAGTATTCACAAGGCTGAGGCAGGTGGGTCTCAAGGCCACCTTGAACTACAATGTAAGATGCTGTCTCAAAGCCATCTTGAACTACAATATAAGATGCTGTCACAATAAAACGATGAGGAAAGAGGAAAAAAAAAGAATAAAACAAAACTAAGAAATTACTTGGGGTGGCTTCATAATATTGGATTGGGGAAAGGTTTTTTGCCTTTTTTTTTTCCTTAATAAAACCTCAAAAGCTCTGGCAATAGAAGCAAAATCAGACAGACAGAATTACCTAAGACAATAACAATCTCTGCATTACAGCAAATAATCAAAAGAGCCAAAGTAACTCTTACAAAAGAGAGAAAATTTTCAACTATAATCTGACAAGGGCTAATATCCAAAAATACGTAAGAACTAAACAGCAAGAAAACAATCCAGTTCATTAACAGAACAAAAGAGATGCTTAGATATCTTAAAAGAAAACATAAAAATGGCACATGACTTTGAAAACAAAATCCTCAACATCACAAATCATTGGGGAAATATAATAAACCACAAAGAGCTATCTCACTCCTTTTCGATTACTATAGAAAACACAAGAAGTGAATAGTCATGAGGATGTAAACAGGGACACTGTCTCTTATACATATGGCAAACAGATGGAGGGTCCTCATAATATTAAAAACTGCACTACTAAATGACTCGGCAGTTCCATGCTTGTGTATTTAAATGAAAGGAAATTGGTAGATTGAAGAAACATCTATTTGGCTACTTTACTATGGTACCATGTAATGGCACATGGCTAAATAATAGCCAAGAATCAACCCAAGTGTCCATCAATAGAGGAATGGGTAAAGAAAATATGCCATCTTCATGCCAGTGAAGTGACTCAACCAGTAAAGCTAGATGACTTCAGTTCAATTCCCTAGAACTCACAAAAAGGTACAGAGAAAGAACTAAATCCATAAAGTTGTCCTCTGACTTCCATACAGGCACATGGTATGTTGCTAATGCCTCACCTCATCACACAGACATGCACAACAGCAACAATAATAATTTTAAAAATTAAAGTTCTCTATGACAGCCTAACTCAGATGGCTTTCTATTTTCCTCTTTTCTGTCTCCCTTGTCTAGGCAACTGCCAATATCTTTTCAAAACTCTAATAAAATTGTCTTTAAACTCAATTTTTTTCTTATGAAAAAAGAAAATGTGCTGTATATACATAGTGGTAATACTACCAAACCACAGAGAGAGAGAAAGAGAGATTGTGTTCCATAATGAAGATGATGCCAAAGGACATCAGGTTAACTGCAATGAGCTAAGCACATAAAGGTAAAATGAACACACAGGATCTCAAAAGCTGACTTCACGGAAGTAGACGATGGCATTTAGATAAGAAACATTTTGCCTTGTTTTGTTTTAACTTAGGTACTTAACTCAACAAGGATTCTTATTTCCAGAACCTTGTCCTTCCTCTTTGGGTGGTTAGGTAATTGTGTCAGATTGTTAAGTCAAACACTCACAAATAGGATGAGATACACTCACCACCTACAACAGGGATAAAAGACATAAGGTTGTCTATGTTGCTAGCTCAGTTCGGGTTCTTTGGCCTCAAATTCTCAACCCTACAACCTCAGCTTCCTACGTGTAGTATGCTGAGATTCTAGTAATGGGCCATCATACCCAGATCTAAAAATTGCAAAAGGGTGATTTTAAATGTTCTTATTGCAAATAAGTAAGAATGTGAAGATATGTATTACTCTACAACATATGCATATAGTAAACATCAGATTATACCACCTAAACAGAAACAATGATTATTTCTTTATTAAAAATAAAACAACGAAGAAAATTTGTGGGCTAATATGTGGAGCTAATCAATTTATTACTATTTTTTACCTATTTGGTAAGGCTGGTGTGTAACCTTGCATATGCTAGGCAAGTATTCTACCACTGAGCTGAGCTACATTCCAAGCAAGGAGTTAGTCATTTTAATAGCACCAGTAATTATTAAATTGGTAACCTAGTAGAAAAAGGGTAGGTGGGAAAGGTACTGTGTAACATACACAAGTACTTAACAGCTATTTGAGAACAGTGAAAGAGCATGTGTTATCATCTTTTAATACTTCCAAACACTTCAAACAAGAGCAGTATCTGCAGTTTAACTTCAATTGGTATTACATACGCATCAGAACTAACAACATACCACTGGCTCCTATCACTAGATTAGCCTACTTTGCCAATGACATTTATTCAGCAAAAGCAAATAAGAACACTACAGAATAAAAGACATAAATGTGTGACTACTTTAAGAGAGATGGGAAAGGGAAATTGGAAGCTATCAATGAATTTCTCATCTCCTAAAAAAATGGGGAGGGCCACACTATATTCAAAGGTGATTAGGTCAAAGACTGTGGCAGCTTAACTGGAAGTGCACTTGAGCAAGTTATTAAGAGTGTTAGGTCCCTTAGCAACTCCCTTGCACAAGTCACTGAGACCAGTCCCTCTGGAGTACTAGACTTTGCTTCCTGATGCTATGCTGAAGCCCTGGCAAGGAGCAGGGAAGGAGATGTTCTAAAGAGGTCCCTGGGCCCTTCCATCTAATAAACTGTTACCTTTGCAGTTGCAATATGAACCTCTGACAGGCATGTGGAAACACTAGTTGAAGCAGACGAAGAAAAAGATATAAAAGTTTCCTATTCTAGACTTATCAAAAGAATGGACCAAGAAGCAACAAATGGTCAGACCCAGAATGAGTCAGAGTTTTACATTCCACAGAAAACTCCAGATTCCTTTCTTTCAAAAATGGGATAATTTTAGATGTCATTTTCCTCCAGTGGACTTTAAAAAAAAAGTTGTTTCTACAACCAAGGAGGCAAGTTGGTACCTAACCACATTCCCCAACCTCCACTTCCCCCCACTCCGCTGCCACCAAGCCTGCCTCACAAATAAATTTATTTCTGTTCTTGTCTCCTTGCCTTCTACAAACTGTAAGACAGCACGTGTGGTGGTTTGAAAGAAAATGGCCCCCATAGGGAGTGGCACTATTAGGAAGTGTGGCTTTGTTGGAGGAAGTGTCACTGTGGGGGTGGGCTTTGAGGTCTCCTTTGCTTAAGCTACACTCAGTGTGACACACAGTTGCTTCTGCTGCCTGCTGATCAAGATGTAGAACTCTCAGCTCCATCTCCAGCACCAGGTCTGTCTGCACACCACCATGAAGATAATGGACTAAAGCACTGTCATCAGCATTTGGACTCTTTATCCTGCCACTTCTTCACTAGCTAACTACATATTTTCTGTCTCATCTCTCTTGCTTATGTACCTTCCCCTTTTAGTTTAGAAATTCTAAGAATACTTGATCACAAACAGATATGAAACATTAAATCTATCTGTTCCTTTCAGAACAACAGGGCAAAGTGTTACCCTGATTTTCCCAGGAGATCCAAACTCTTAGGGAAGCAGGACAACATAGTCTGTTTCTGGGTTGGAAAGAAACCTACTGTCTATCATGGCCAGGCAAGTAGAAATAAAGGGTGAGCATTCAGGGTCTTTGAGCTCCCTTATGTTTTTACAAATGGACAAGGTTAAAACCAGATACTGTGGAAAGAACCAATGTGGGGGGGACAGACTATGAAAGAGCTACTCCCATAAAAAAAGCACATAATGGGGAGGGAGCATGAGAGAGCAACTCCCATAAAGCAAACACAATACAGCCAGAAGAGAAAACTGATATTTTCAGGAAAGAAAAAATATATTAAAATAGGGAACAGAAATTCAAGAAAGGGGAAATATCTGGGGGGGGGGGCATTATTTGGTACTCTAGTTGTTTTTATATCTGATGATTATGATAATTTAATTTGTAAATATTTGAAAAGAAAATGAGGAACATTGGGTATTTCCAAGTTGGATATTTTTGCATTCTAAAGCACAAGTCCTATGCAATGGACTTAAGAAAATAAATGTGCAGTCTATTTAAATAAAATTTAGAAGCAGCTAAGAGAAGAAATTATAATATTGCTAACTTACAAGAGATTAATAAGATAGCTTTATAACTATTATCAAAACTGAAGAAAGATACTGAAAGACAGGAAATCACAAAGAAACACTTGCAGATTGTATTAAAACTGAAGACAATCCCAAGAACTGAACTTTTGCAGCCCTCTGGTCCCATCTATCCGTCTCCATCTTTGCTCCCTCTACAAGGAAAACTTCAGTTTCCCCTGCATTTATTTATTTATTTTTTATTTATTTATTTAGAGTCACACTTTCCCCATCTACTCATCTCTGGAAGTCACCAAGTGGAACAAATTTCTTAAGCAAAATGAAATACTGTTATGGCTTCTTTTAAGATAAAGCTTTGAGGAAGAACTGATCCTGATATGATCTATACTTTATATAACCTGAATTAAAATGCAATTCTGACATTTCTTAAGTCATATCAGGATTCTTTTGATTTTGCTAAATTTTAGATCACCCTGTTAATCTACAGACCACAATTTTCCTGACTTTAGCTCTTTAGAGCTTTGTATTTGTAAGTGTCCTTCTCTGTTGATCAGTTCTTAAAACAAGGAAAGATGTGAGCCTAAGTCTGCACAAGCTTTACTGATGACCTCTTTGCATTCCCCTATGACAATCTTCTCTGTTCTACTAAGAATACACTCTAATGTAACTGCTACATCCATCCATGCACTTAATGTAACTGTTCAACCTGTCCATGCCCTCTAATGTTAACTGTGTTCTACCCATCCATGCACTTAATGTAACTGTTCTATCTGTCCATGCACTCTAATGTTAACTGTATTCTATCTATTCAAAATTATTTTCTTGTAACTGTGTATGTGTCATTTTGTTTGTTGATCTGTTAATCTGTGACTGCATACTTTTGTTTAAGACTAGAATAATGAGTTTATGGCTTTTTGTTTGTTATTGTTTTTCATTTCTGTCTAACCACTTAAATGGTTTGATTCAAACTGACTACAAGTAAGTGCTCATGTAAACTTAATCCAATTTCCTTCTAATTCATGAGATGAGGCTGGAGAAATGGCTCAGCAGTTAGGACCAGGGTTTGATTTCCAGCACCCCCATGGCAGATCACAACCATGGACAACTCCAGTTCTGGGGAATCCAGCACCTTTTTCTTGTGTACAGACACAGAGGCAGTCCAAACACCTACACACATTAAATAATAAAATATAATTCATGAGACTTACAAAATCTTAGAAAAGAAATGCTTCCAGAACTGTTCACATTTTCTCTCTGTTATTATTGACCATATTTAAGACAAAATATCCGTATTATCTACATTTCAAATATAGCTTCACTAAAATATGGTAATAGTACATAGCAATTACTATAACTAGAATTATTGTAATTGTATCAAACTACATCTTTTGTCATATTCTGCAACAAAAAAATTTTAATAAGCATATCTAGTGTTCATGGACAGGAAATAACATTTCTTATTATCACCGTGTCCTCCCAACCCCTAAGCACAATTGTAATATAAAAAGTACTCAGTAATTGTTTACCAAAGATACCTAACAGCCTGCATGAACTGTGAATCATCAAATTTAAGTTAAACTATGGCTTAGAGAAAATGCTTCAGAACTGACTGAAATGAGGCTAAATTCCTGTATAATTAAAAAAAAGAAAAGAAGAAAGGAAGGAAGGAAAAAAGAAAGAAAGAAAGAAAAAGAAAGAAAGAAAGAAAGAGAGGAAGGGAGGGAGGGAGGGAGGGAGGGAGGGAGGGAGGGAGGGAGGGAGGGAGGGTGGGTGGAAGGGAGGGAGATGAAAGAACTTAATAGGGACAACTAATAACTAACATGAACCTCACTTTTAGTACTCAAGTCCTGTATTAGTGAACAGCAACTGGAATTGAAAAACAGTTCGATGCTATGGACAGTGTTTTTTTTTTAATTTTAAATATTAATGGTATAGTAAGTCTTGTAAAGTCTTTTATACAGAAATATATATTTAAGCTATTCTAAAGCTCTACCAATACTGAATTTTGGAGACTATATGACAGAAAAATTGGACAAGCAAGGACCTAGATCTAAGGAGTCAAACTATGCCCTCCCAGGTCAAGAAAACATAAGAGGGCTACAGAGATGGCTCAGTGGTTAAGAGTACATACTGCTCTTACAAGTACCGGGGTTCAGATCCCAGCATCCACACTGGGTAGTTCACAGTCACCTGTAATTCAAGCTTCAGGAGAGCCTACTTCCTCTTCTGACCTCTGAGATTACCCCCACTGTATCAACCCACGCAGCCATGCGGCTCCTCACCTCATAACCTTGGCAGTATTACATAATGTATATGCCCTGTGGTTAGAACTGTGAATTGCACAGTGTGCCTGCCACACCTCAGGAAAGCTGAGAGGACACAAAAGGAAGGTGGCAGCAGTGGGCTGTAGATGGTTCAGCAAATGCTTGGCATACTCTACAACCTAAACTTTCTTTCTAAAGTATCATGGCCACAAGAAGCGGGGCCAGCCTACAGACATAGGAGATGTGGCATTAAAATCACTCCTGCGACAGTTAGGAAGCTGGCCATTACAGCACTTCAGTGCTTTTGCACTGAATTGCCCAACTGCTTTAGGCCTAACATAAATACTAAGAAGTTAATTGGCACTTATCACACTATAGCTGCTACTATTGTGATTAGGTCTGGTTTAATTAATGTGAATAATTGGGCTCTTGTTCTTCCAGAGGAGCTGGGCTTGATTTTCAGCACCCCCATGGCAGCTCACAACCATCTGTAACTCCAGATGCATGGAATCTGGTGCCTTTTTCTGACTTCCACAGGCACCAGGTACAAATGAGGTGCACAGATAGCCATGCAGGCAAAATATCCATACATATAAAAACATTAAAAAAAAATTAAAAGGATGGTACATACCTTTAAAAAATAAAAAGAGGGAGGCTGAAGAGATGGCTCAGTGATTAAGAAAGCTGGCACCTCTTCCAAAGTACCATGTTCAATTCCTAGCACTCACATGGTGGCTCACAGATACACGTAACTCTAGTATCAGGGGATTCAACACCCTCTGAGGGCACCAGGCACACAAAAGTGGCAAAAGAGCTATACACATAAAATAATAATTATTATTATATAACATTGTTATATAATAATAATGACTTTAAAACTTTAAAAGAAAAAGAAAAATAGGAGGAAAATACAAAGTAAGATGGAAGAAGGAAGACAGACACAAACACACACACCAAAATTACCAACACACTTTAATGAATGGAACTGGCAGACAGTTGTACTGACAACCCTGAAGCTTAACAGTAACACACTCGTTAAACTGACATTGAACTTACCATTAAATGTGATCACCTTGAAGCAAGATGACTCCTCCTATGCTGAGATACCCACACATAGCTGTGGAATAAACCTTGCCTTTCTATTTAAGAGCCATTCCTTTTTGGCTAACCAGGTCGTCTAAGAGGAAGGCAGCAAGCATGGTTAGAAAAAGAAGGAAGAGGAGAAGACAGAGGAAGAGCAGACAGCACACAACGGGGAGCAGATCTTGGCATGCACTCCTTCAGACTCGGGGCTCTGACCTGTAGCTGCTGAGAGCTGTCGCTGAGACTGTCCTCCCTTCTCCGGGCCTCCTCCAGCATCTGTGCGCTCTTCTTCTTCTCCACCTGCTCCTTGTGCTTCAGGTTGGCTACCTTCTTATTCTGGTCCTTCACTTGCCTGTTGATGGACATGAAGACAAAGCTTTCATGTATGCACCAGAGGGAGATTTTTATTATATGCCATGCCCAAAGGAGTATCTGGATAGCAACAAAATGTTCCTGATGCAAATTCTTTTCAACAATTCCAGTTTTTTCCTATATACCAATATAGAAAACTATACACAATAATGCTGCAATTTTCTAATGGAAATATATTTTAGCGCATACAATAAAATTACAGAATAAAAGAAAGGCACAGGAGTCTGTGAAATGATAAAGTAATCAATTCAAGGCTCAGGCCTGAAACACAGAAGCACTCTCTTGACATCAATGTACTGAAATATTAGTTGGCTAATTAAGTAAGATATGGTCTTGAAATATCATTGCACTCTTATCTGTATTAAATGCTTCAAATACGCAATAGGTGATATCTACTGTATATGTGTATGAAAATAATGATATAAATGGCTAGGAACTTAGTTTAAGAAATAGAAAAAATCTGCCAGACATTCTATAGGACACAAAGAGAAGTGACTGCAAGACTCTAGGCCTGTGGGCTGAAGACAGATGCCCCAACTTTACAGAGAACTTTGGATGACTGTCCAGGCTGCCAGCTGTCTCTGTCTACTCTTGCAAGACTCCCAAAAGTTGCTTGCAACCTTCTACTGTTTCTCAGGTAATATTATATCCTTCTGAGATCTCTGATGTAGTTGAAGACTAGATAGTTATAATTTCCTTAGTTATGATAAAAGATAAGTTAGATATGAAGCCTTAGACTCACAAATACGGAATAGACAGGATATCCTCTTTAATTTTGCCAAATACAAATAGACTAGATATTATAAATAGACTAGATATTGTAACTATAATTCTTGCTTGATAATTGTTTTGTTATATATAATTTTACTATGTTAAAGTTAAAACTTTCCTTTTTGAAAAAAAGAAAAGGGGAAGTGCTGAGAATGTCTTTCTGTATGCTATGACGGTGTTGCTCTGATTGACTGATAAATAAAACACTGATTGGCCAGTAGCCAGGCAGGAAGTATAGTGTAGGCAGGATAAGGACAGAGGAGAATTCTGGGAAATGGAAGGCTAAGTCAGGAGACGCTGCCAGCCGCCGCCATGAGAAGAAAAATGTGAAGGCAGAACTGGGAAAACATGGCTAAACGTAAGTAAGAATTATGGGTTAATTTAAGTGTAAGATCTAGATAGCAAGAAGCCTGAGCCATTTAGGCCAAACAAATTTAATTAATATAAGCATCTGTGTGTTTATCTGGATCTGAGTGGCTGTGAGCCAGGTGGGACCAGGAAAACTTCATCTACAAAATCTCTTACCTATTACCACAGCTTCCTCTGTGCCGCACTCTCTCATACACTATCACTCTGTCCTTCACTGTGAGTAGTCTAAAGTGTATGAAATTCAGTGTTATGTCTAAAATAGCCTTCTTTTTGTCAGATACAATGATTCATGCCTACAATCTCAGTATTTGCAAAGGTGAGGAAGGACTACTGTAAGTTTAGGCCAGCCTAAGCTACACAGTAAGCTCTGGGTCAGTCTCATATACAGAGTGAGATCTATTTCCAAACAAATAAATAAATAAAACGAAAATTCTTTTCTTACAAGTTTGTTACACGTATATAGATGCGTCATCAGTTTAAACATTTTCTAATTTCTTAAGATTTCCCAAGAAACTACTACATATTTTTGATATGTTATCTGAAACTCAGAGTTATCAGTGAAAGTGGGATGGATTTTCTTAATCCCCTCAGTTTTTACTATAATATTAAATGATGAATGAAACTTTTAATACATTCTCAAAGTGACAGACCATTAGATTTTTTTCAATTTGCTTGCTATGACAAACAATGCTACTAGGTAAAAAGTAACAGACCTATGCAAGAGATTGTCAAAAGGATAGGCTCAGAACCCAAACTACTAGGTCATACGGTATATCTTTACTAATTTTCTCTCATAGGGAATATCTAACTATATGCCACATGTCACCACATCAACTAACACTTGGCACTATCTAGACATAGTCTCTCAAGTATGGGACTTTTCTGAAGGGTCGGGTGGAATGCAGACATGAAACCCAGAGCCCTACACACATGCTAAAGTAAGCCTCTACCACTGTCCTACATCCTCAGCCCAGTCCATTAAAGTTCCAAAATGCAGCTTCTTGGTTATCAAGGTTGAACCCCTTTTAATATGGTATCTGGTCTTTCCTGTTTCTAGCACTATCATTGTTTAGGACATCTTTTTCTTAATGGCAGATCTCTTATACATTGTCTAAATATTTTCTCCCAACCTATGAGCTATTTCTTTACTTGCTTTATGTTACATTTGTATTTATAGAATTTAAAATTCACACTTTCTGATTTCAAACTGTATTGCAAATATACATTAACCAAAATATTATAGTATTCATAGTATATAAGCAGAAATAGCCATCATTAGAACAGAATAGACACCATACAAACAAGTCTTTGCAGTTAGAGTCAATTAACTTCTACAAAGGTGCTAGGAACACAGAATGAGGAAAGACTAGTTTCTTAATGAACAATGCTGGAAAACTGAATCTACATGAAGAACAATGGGCTTGGACCCATATTTTCATATCATGTACAAAAGAATAAACAAAATATATTAAAAATGTAAATGAACTAAAAACTATCAAACTACCAGAAGATAACATAAAGAAAAGAATTCCTTAACAATAAGCAATTCATTTTTGTGCTAAAAGTACTCACTACAAAGAAGAGATTTTATCAAGCTAAAAAAATTGGCACATGCCAAACAACAGAGTAAAGAGAATCCTACAGACAAAACAGCAGAAAATACTTGCAAACCAGAAAATAAACCTGAGAGAAAGTTAATGTGCAAATTAAGAAAAAACTCATTTCACTAAGAAAACAAAATTAAAAACAGGAAAGGATGTTGGGTAACAGCACACACAGTCCCAGCCTGAAGTCTGAGGATCATGTGAGCCCAGGGTTACAAGACCAGTCCAAACAAGACTCAAAAAGATCCATCTCAAAGAAGGTGGGGTTTCAGCCGGGCGGTGGTGGCGCACGCCTTTAATCCCAGCACTCGGGAGGCAGAGGCAGGCGGATCTCCGTGAGTTCAAGGCCAGCCTGGGCTACCAAGTGAGTTCCAGGGAAGGCGCAAAGCTACACAGAGAAACCCTGTCTCGAAAAAACCAAAAAAAAAAAAAAGAAGGTAGGGTTTGGTGGTGGTGGTGGTAAAAGAGCAAAAGACTTGATATTTTACACAACAAAATGCAAAATACCAACTTTTATATGGGGAAAGTGTTCAACAGAAAAAGGAATAGCTTTATCTATATATGAAAATATATTCAACAGTACAAGGAAATGCAAATCAAACCTATAAAATAACCCCCACCCCCACCCCTCTATCTCCCTGGCTGTCCTGGAACTTGCTCTGTAAACTAGGCTGACCTCAAAACCACAGAGATTGCCTGCGTCTGCCTCCTGAGTACTGGGATTAAAGGCATGCACTACCACTGCCCAGAAATATATCATCTCTTATAATGGCTATAATAAAAAAGAAACAGATAGCAAGTGTCGGTGAGGATGTGGACAAAAAAGAATCCTGGTACAGTGAAATAACCATTACGAAAATTGTTTGGCAGTTCCTCAAAAACTTGAAATCAACTCCCAATATGGTGGCACACACCTGAAATTCCAGTACCCCAGAAGCTATAAAAGAAGAATGAAACACAAGTTTGAGACTAACCTAGCTTATATAGTAAATTTCAGGTCAGTTTCTATTATATTCTAAGACCCTGTCTTCAAAACAAACCAATGTATCCTTTAAAAAAGAACTGTGCAGGCCTACAGTCCCAGGCTGAGCTGGGAGGACCACAATTCAAAGGCTGCCTGGCTAGAGTGAGTTCAAGGGCATCAAGGCCAACTTAGCAAGACTCTGCTTCAAAAACAAAGTAGGCCCATCGACATGCCACCATGGGTAGGAGAGAAGCTCAGAAAGACCCACCCTCAGTGGAGCTGTGAGTAGTTAGTGTTTGTGGAGGAAAAGTGTTCCAGGGGAAATGGTGAATGAATGGCATTGACAACAAAATCATAGAACATACACACCTACACCACTGGGAAGGTAGTGACAGACTTCACTGTGTCATAGGAAGTGTTTACAGTTGTCCACCAGAGACAGCACAATAAAATAGTACCAGAAGAAATAAAAATAACATTTACATTTAATTTTCCAACTTCCTAATTTCATTTTAACATTTCCAAAATGGAGCATTCTATCAATTAATAGAAGAAGAAAACAAAACAGATTAGGGACTTAACATTAGAAAACTCAAGGAAATGGAGAAAAATTCTGCTTTCATGAATCAAACTGCTTATTTTCAGAGTTGTTCTTATGCTTTTCACATAACTATATGCATAAATTCCTTTCACCTTGTATCTAAGAGTTATTCTAGATGGTGCTGGCAGCCAGTGATGTCTGTAGCAAGGCCTGGTTATTGGAGGCCTTGTGGCACACTAAGTAAGGAACCTACTTAAAACCACTGGATTGGCTTTTGGTTAAGAGCATGTATTACAGGCTAAACATTTGATCCAATCAAAGCCAATTTTACTTTTCAGCACTTTTTAAATTCATAATTATATCTTAAAGTAAAAAAAATTAAATTTACTCCTTACAACACAGAACTAGGTCATAGTTTTGAATTTTATTTCAGAAAAGAATTAAAGAAACCCATTGCTCGCAATCTAGTCTATCCTATACCCCATTTGTATATGTTTTTAAAATTCACATTTTGATTTTCAAAATGCTGGACATAACACTCAAATGACTTGCCTTCATTAATTCCAGAAACTTTAATAAAATCCTGGCAACCCAGAGCATGCACCCAAACATGACTGCATGCTTACACAGGAGAAATTTTAAAACATCAAGGTGTCTTTGCTTTTGTCTTTATGAGTTTCTTTTTCTTGATTTTCTAGACAAGTTACTTTTAACTTCTTGTTAAAGATAAGATAGCTTCCATTTTAAAGGAGAACGTGGTCGACACTCTCCACATGGTTCCTTATTTTCATTCTCAATATCTTTTCTTTATTTTAGTTTGTGGCTATTACTATTACATTTTAAAGACTAAGAATAACCATTACCTGGCCTTTCTCTCCAATGACTTTGCCTGCCTTGTTTTGTGTGTATGACAAATGTGAGTGTGGATGTATGCAGAGTATATACACAAAGTAATTCCAATAGAGGAGAGCACAGTGAGTTTCCTGTCTCATTATATACCCTTTCAATTATTTTCTATAATAAGTACATAAAAAGAAATATCATCAAAATGTATGTTAGTAAAACAGAAGTCAGTAAAATTTCTTGAATGTATTTGTAGGAACAAATATGAAACATCAACAACATTAAGAATTCCTTTTCTTCTACTCTGTCTTTACCAGCATTTGTCTTCATGATAATAGTCTTTCAACAAAGATGGTATGGAATTTCAACAGAGTTTGAGATTTGCATTTACATGGCTGCAAAGAACTTTTTTTTCCCCTTTATGTTTACTAGCCAGTCATAGTAATTCTTTCAGAACTGTTTAATTCATGTACTCATTTACGAACTGGACTAGTTTGGGGTACTTCCACTTTTTAGTTCTTTACAGATGCTAAGTATTAATCTCTCCGAGCTGTATCTCTGGCAGAGTTCTCCTCCTGTTGGTAGCAGTCTTTTCATCCTATAGATTGCTTCTTTTGCTATGAGCTTTGGGATTCTATCCAGCCCTACTTCTCAATTCTTGCTGTTACTTCATGAACTCCCTTTTCCTTTTCAGAAAATCCCTACCCGTGCTTACATCTGGAACTGCTTTCCCTACACTTTTCCTAGCAGTTTCGAAGTTTGCTTTCTTTCATCAAGGTCTTTGATCTATTGTGAGTTGATTTTTGTGTATAGTGAAAGATACAGATCTAATTGCAACCTTCTACTTGTGTATATCCTGTTTTGCAGCACAATCTGTAAAGAAGCTGTCCTTTCTAAAATCTAGGTTTTTGTGTGCTGTTAGCACCGTTGTGAAAACTCAAGTGACTGTCCGTGCTTCTGCCTGGGTCCTCTCTTCTAGTCCACTGGTCCACAGGTGTGACCTGTGCAGCTATGCACAGCTGTTGTTGCCACCGCTCCATAGTGTAACTTGACATTTAGTAGTGGACACTTCTCGTGCAGCTCTTTCAGCTCAGAATTATTCTGACTATTCAGAACTTTATGGTCCCATATGTATTTGGGGATGGTTTGTTCTGATTACATGAAGAACATCCCCAGAATTCTGATGGAAACTACAAGAAATCTGCAGGATTTTGGTAGGTAATAACTATCTTTACAATATTAATTATGCCAGTCTTTTAATATTCTACTGTCCTCTTTAATTTCTTTTACTGTTCAGCTTTTTTTGTCTTGTTTATTTTCGAAACAGTGTTTCTCTATGTAACCCAGGCTGTCCTGGTACGCATTTTGTAGACCAGGCTGGACTTGAACTTGGAGATCTATCTGCCTCTGCCTCTCAAGTGCTGGGATTAAAGGTGAGTGCCACCACCGGCTCACTATTCAGTTTTCATTGTGCTGGTCTCTCACTTCCTTATATATATTCTTCGGTAACCTAAGTTTTTTGGTTTGTTTTGAGCTATCATGAGTAGGATTGCTTTCCTGATTTCTAAGTATCTTCATTACTGGTACAGAGATAAGCTTGTTTTCCTCGTATTGATTGTGAATCCTGCTACACTGCTCCAAGTGGTTGTGAAATCTCAGAGTTTGGGGTTGACCATTTAGACTTTGTTAAGTACAAGATCATGTCATCTGCAAAGAAAGAGAGTTTGATGTCTTCCTTCTCTTCCTCTAAGTAAGACTTGAGGTACTATATTGAATAAGAGTGGGGAAAGTAGACCTCTTGTTTTGTTCCTACCTTCAGTCTCTCAAAATTTAGTAAAATACTGCTGTAGGTTTGACATGTTGAGGCATTTCCTTCTATTCCTAGTTTCTCCATTATCATGAATAAACACTAAATGTTTATAAAGATTTCTTCTGCAATTACTGAAGTGATCATGTGAGTCTATATACTATATATATTGATTTCCAGAGAGTCAATCACCCATACATCCATGGAATCAAGCCAATCTGTTCACAGGAAATGAACCTTCTAATATATTGCTGAAATTGGTTTTAAGAAATTGAGAATTTTTGCATTCATATTCATCAGGGAAATTGCTCCATAATTTTATTTTCTTAAAAAATGTTTTTATCAGTCAGGTGGTGGTGGCATATACCTTTAATTCCTGCACTTGGGAGGCAGAGGCAGGCGGATCTCTGTGAGTTCAAGGCCAGCTTGATATACAGAGTGAGTTCCAGAACAGCCAGAGCTACACAGAGAAACCCAGTCTCAAAAACAAAAAAGTCTTTACCTATGTGTATCTCTGTGTGTGCACTCACTTACTAGGGTGCATAGTGGAGCTCAGAAGACAACTTCTGAAAGTTAGTTCTCTCTTCCCCCTGTGGATTCTGGGGATCAAACTCAGATCATGATGCCTGCACCACCAGCACTTTTATCCAATGAACCCAACTCTATAATTCTTCTTTTACTGTTGAGTCCTTATCTAGATCTGGTTTCAGTGTAAGGAACAGCTTCATAAACTAAGGCTGGTAGTGTTCCTTGTTTTTCTGATTCTTAGAACAAACTGAAAAGCACAAACGTTCATCTTTTTCACTAAGTTTAAATGCATTTAATTTTAGTGAACATACATGACATTATTTGGTCCTTTAAGAAACAATGCGTCGAGCCAGGCTTGGTGGCACATGCCATTAATCTCAGCACTTGGGAGGCAGAGGCAAGAACATCTCCAAGTTTGAGGCCAGCCTGGTCTACAGAGTTAGTGAGTTCCAGGACAGCTAGAGCTGTTACACAGAGAAAGTCTCTCTAAAAACAAGAGAGAGAGAGAGAGAGAGAGAGAGAGAGAGAGAGAGAGAGAGAAGGAGGAAGACGAGGAGGAAAGGAAGGAAGGAAGGAAGGAGAAAAGAAACAATGTCTCTCTTACAAATAAATCATGATCAAAATAAAGGGTTCAAGATGGTATGAGTCCTAATAATAAGCAGCAGCCAGTTACGATGACAGGTGATCAATGCAAAGAAATTTTACAGTTTGTTAACATTTTTCCATTTTGAAACCATCCTTAAAGAAAATTTTATCTGGCTAGGCAAACCTCTTTAATCCCAGCACCAAGGAGGTGGGGGCAGAGGCAGGTAGATAGATGTCTGTAAGTCCAAGGCCAGGCTATTCTACATAGTGAGTTCCAGGGCAGTCAGAGTAAAGTCCTGTCTCAATTTAAAACAAATAAAAATAGCAAATCATATATGGAGTCACACTACTCTTATGGTAGTCCAGGAGAGCAAATATACCATCTTGATTCATATTTTACCAATAAAAAACTGGTAGTTACTAAAGTTAGCAAGAATGTGTTTGATTTCTTTGGAATTACCTTGGTTGGTATTTTAGTTAGGGTTTCTATTTCTGTTATGAACACCATGACCAACAGCAATTTGGGGAGAAAGTGGTTTATCTCACATATCTAGGTAATAGTCTATCACTGACAGAAGTCAAGGTAGAAACTCAAGCCAGGCAGGAACCTGGAGGCAGGAACTGAAGCAGAGACAATGGAGGATACTGCTGACTGGCTTGCTCTTCGTTGCTTGCTCTGCCTGCTTTCTTATAGCATCCAGGACCACCAGCCCACAGAGAACACAATCCAGAATAAGCTTGGCCCTCCCGTTCAAATCTTCAATCAAGAAAATGCCCCACAGGCCAATGTGGTGGTGGGTTTTCCTCAACTGAGACTCCCTCTTCCCAGGTGGCTCTCACTCATATCAAGTGACAGAAAACTGGCCAGCAAAGGTGGTACAAGTGGTGTTTGCTGTTTCTTTTTCCTTGCTTTACCTTAGGTCATTACTGATTTACTTCGAAGGATATGTCTGATTCTTTCTAGTTCTTGTTTGCTGCTCTTGTCCTCTCATCAGAAAGCTATGACCCGCTTTCTCCCCCTTTCTCCCTCCTGTGTGTACAATTCTTTTAAGCATCTTCTGCAGTGCTGGTTTTCTGATCATTAATTGCTTTCATTTGTGCTGATCTTGAAATGTCTTTATTTCTCCATCAATTAAAAAATATGTATTTGGTAGATATAATAATCTTGTTTGACAGTTATTTTCAGGATTTAAAGTACAGAATTCTAAGCTTTCCTAGGTTTTAGGGCTTCTGCTGGGAGCTCTGAGATTATTCCAATGAGTTTGCCTTTGTAAACGAATCTGTGTTTTTCTCTAGAAGCTTTCAATACATTCTTTGCACTGCAGTTTTCACATTTGAACCAGGGCATATCCTGGGGCAGTTCTTCTCTGATCATGTCTGCTTGAGGAGTCTAAACATCTCTTAAATATGTCTGCAACTTTCCCTAGATGTTTTCTGATTTGATTTAACTGAGTGTTTACACTATGCCTCGAGTTTTTGTCTCAGTTCCCTTTTCTACCCAATGGACTCATGAGGTTGCTTTTTTATCCATGTCCTGAAGTTCTCGGTTACTGTTGTCTAAACATGCTTTGTCTCAAGTTCTAGCACTGATATTTTTCCTCAATGGGATACTGTATGCTGGTGAAGCTTTCCACTACATTTAAAAATTTTTTTTCCCATTCTCTTTTTCAAATTCTCAATTTTATTGCCTAATTTTTCTTCTATGTTTTTCAATTTCTCATCCACACTGCTGGTTTTCTCTTAGATCCCAAACACATTTCCTTATCACATTCATTTGTTTGTCTGAATCCTCTTTGAAGTACATGATCATTTCTAAATGTAATGTTTTGAATTCTTTGGAATTCCCACTATTTCATTATCATTAGTTTCAGTTATGAAGGAATTGTTGGGTTTGGGAGTTATCTAGATTGCTTTTCCATACTGTTTTTGCATTTCTATGCATATGATGTGTATGTGAAGAGAGGAGAAGGTTTTTAAAAGTTTATTGCCCCCAACTAATGTGTAGTCTTCTCTTCAATTTATAGTCAGCCTTACTAATAGGGGACAGAAGCAGATGGTAGTAATGAAAACAATGAACTGATAACAAATCACACAGTAAAGTGAAATGAAAAGCAATTAGGTACTTCGTTGGAACATGGTCCAAGAATAAAGTCTTGTGAGTAGAACTCTGAGTATTTGTGAGAAAACTCCAAGAAAATAAGACAAGAGTCTTGTGATCTCAGTTTCTTCAAAACCTGGAGTTGTTTTTAGTGCTCCTAAATGTATTTTTGTGCTTCTCCCAGACGTAGCCAAAAGGAATGAGTTTATTTCAGGTGACTCATTATAACTATTTGTTTATGTAGCTCTATGGAAAAAACATGTTTTGCCATGTATGGCTTTGTCCTTGTGATGGCACACTTTACTCATGTGATTCTTATTAACCCTGAGAGTATAAATTGCCTGATGCTATGAATAAAGTTGGCTATTCCATGAGACTTTAGTCTGCCTCATTTATTGGCTCCACTGTGCCAGGTCCCACCACCTCTAGAGTGAAAGAATATTTGAGTTACATTCCCAGTGAAATTAGTAAACTAAAGGAGCTAGAATACTATTAGGACAAACTAGAATTATTAAAGCTGAGCTTATTAATTAAAAAGACAAGAGGAGAAAATGAGCAAAGAGAAAGTACATTAAGAATGAGAGGGAAAATGTGTTAAGTTGCAATTATGAGAAACAGTAAAGGAAACAATAGCTAAAGAAAAATAACTACCACAGTCTGGAATGGTGGTGCATGCCTTTAATCCTAGCATTCAAGAGGCAGTGGCAGGCATATCTTTGCGAGTTTGAGACCAAACTTGTCTACACAATGAGTTCTAGATCAGCCAGGTCTTGTACAGCAAGACCCTATCTTTAAAGAAAGAAAAAGACTAAAACTTAAAAAATGCAATAGTAAAACTAACAATAATATTACTGTGCTGGGTAACTTTATGTCAACCTGACGCAAGCTCGAGTTATCTAAAAGAAGTGAACTGCAATTGTGAAAATGCCTCTGTAAGATTCAGCTAATTAATTTTTAATTAGTGATTGATGGGGAAGGGTACAATCCATTATGGGTGGTGCCATCCCGGGGCTGGTGGTCCTGGGTTCTATAAAAAAGCAGGATGAGAAAACCATGAGGACCAAACCAGTAAGCAGCAGCTCTCTCTGGCCTCTACATCAGCTCCTGCCCTGTTTAAGTTCCTGTCTAGACTTCTTTCAATGATGAACAGTGATACTGAAGTATAAGGCAAATAAACCATTTCCTCCCCAACTTGCTTTTTGGTCATTGTGCTTCAACGAAGCAATAGAAACCCTAAGTAAGACAATTACAATGTCAGTCAACATCTCTTCCGTGCTGTAATGATTGTGCTGTAATGATTGTGGTTTCTACAATCTGCTAAACTGCCTTCTGCAGCTGACTCTGCAGGAGAGAAAACAGGTGAGTATTGTTCTAACATACAGCAGTTTAGATCCGAATGGGCTGGCTTTCGGATTATATTTCCAGATAAATTGAACTCCTGACTCTCAGGGGAATGCCCCTCAAGCTACTGACATCCACTGAGTTGGAGTCTCAACATGGGGTGTGCTGAGTGATCAAGCTTTGGACCTGCACAGTTCAATGTGTAAGCTCTGAGGGACCTGGGCAAGCTTATATTACAACAGAATAGTCTCTGCTTACCAGGGCTTTTAACCAGTGTCCAGAAGTCCCCACCCTAAGTGCATCTGCACCTGCATCTTTATGTCTAGGACAGCAACTGTTCCTTGATCACATGACTCACTGTGTGCTTAGGCAGAGGAAGGAGAAGGGGAAGCTCCAGGATTTGGCAGCAGTGGTGAAAGTTCTACCTCTCCTATAGAGTGCTTTCAGGGGAGAGTTCACCTCAGCACTGTCTCACTTCTAAGCTCCTTTCTCCACATAGATCCTTCTACATAGTGTCTGCTTTTCGCACACTAGCAGACTCACGTAACATACGAGTTTTGCAGTAGCTTATCTTGAAGTTTCCTTTCTGCTTTAGTTTGCAGCAACAGCATAGGCAGAGGGGATTCTCCTCCTTCCTTATCACTTTGTTCAATGCTGTAAGCTGGTATCTATTGCTTCCTTTGTAAACCCACAAGTGTTCTAGATTTCACCTAGTTTCTTGGTGTCTAATGTTTACTGCAGCCTGCTCTCATCTTTCACACTCTCATTTTGCTCTGCAGTAAAGGATCCAGTATTTTCTTTCAGATTCATGAAGACACAGAACTCATGTCTCTATGCTACCATGTTCTAAACCTTACACGGCTTAGAATCTTAACTTCATCAGTTTTCATTGTGGGGAGAAGGTAGTCCACCAAAGACAAAAAAAAGATGTTGTAAGTCTGGCTGAAGACCCCCTTTCTTTTCATGAGTTAGGCTTGGGAAAGATAATTCACCAAAATAGTATCTTTTCAAATGTAATAACTTAGGTCTTCAACTTAAGCATTAAAATTTCAATCAGAAGAAAATGTCTAATAAACCCTCTTCTTTATCACACAGTCTGTGATATACATTTTACATTTCAAAAGAAAGGTGAAGCCATCATGTATCAATCCCTGTAGATGAAATGCATCTTCTACACATATACAATCACGAGCTGCAGGGCTGTACAGCCAACACCGCGCAGTACTATGTGCAGCACATTCTGTGCTTGCATGAAATTATAGTGTCCTGTGCCATCACAAGCCTCTTGATATTAAGTATATACTAAGTATATAAAATATACTCTGTATTTGCACAATAACAAAATCATCTGTTGACACACTTCTCCAAACAGTCCCTTAATTATTAGTGACAGTATGAAGCAATATGAATAGCATGGTGTTATAAAGAATCTAAAATATATGGCAATGGTGCTATAATATAATGGACCAAATATAATTCCATTAAAAAGACAAAAGGGGGTAATAATAATAATAATACCATCTGATAATCATTTTCCTATGCCCTTATGCCACTTGGATTAACTCACTTAATCACTACATTTGATAATCATCCCAATTTTATAAAGGAAAGACTTACACATGAGAAACCTAGGAAAGCCAATCTGGGACTACATTTCAGTCTGGAGTTCATATAATACAGAGACAGGAAGATCAGGAATTTAAGACCAATATGAGTTACCTACTTAAACCCTGTCTGAGGAAAAACATACCTAAAGCACAACATCACACACAACTAAGTATCATCATTGCCTGCCTGAACCTGGGGCAACCATGTTCCCTGTACCTAGATCCCCATGAAAATATATAACTTGCCCTGTCTAGCACCAGCCATAAGTATCAAGAAATGGATGCTTTCATTAACAGGAACTACATATCATTTCACTACTATAATAAGAAAATTGCTAGGTAAAATGTATATGATATATGCAAGCTTATTAATTTTAATTCTACCATAATTTTTACACTTCAGTTTAAAATGTTACTGCTCATTTTACCCTGCTTAAGTTCTTAACTAAGACAACTCTAATAAAGTGCCAACAACATGAAAACAATTTCTCCCACCCTACCCCCCAGCTGCTCTTTACATCTTCAGAATTTCAGTGAAAACCTGCTCGGTTTAAGTTTTGCATTCTGAATAGTCTCATTATCTTCAGAAGCACAAAAGTCTGTGTCCACTGTCATGAAAAACTCATATTCTTCAAATCAGAAATAGATTTCGAGGCATCACTTTCCTGGAATACATTCTATCATTCTAGTCCATTAGAATGGGAACAGTGTTAGTAAGTGAGCCTCAATTACACTGGTTTTAGAGCAAGCATACTGACCTTGAAGTGAGACTGAAGGAAACAGCAAATCCAGGAAGAAAACGTGAAAGAGAAAGTTAGAAAGAATTAATGAGGACAATATTAAAAAATATTAACATTCATGAACAAGGTAAGGTATAAAACACAGAGTAAAGAAGACAAGACCATGCAGATTCTTCATAGGTGCTAAAAACCAGAATTCCAGATTTCAATAGATACATTTCCTATTAGAGTTTAATACTTTATTTCATGAAAATTCTTTAAAGATGGTTTTCCAAAATTGACCATTTCCTGTAGTGGAGAGTAAATTTCTTAAAGACAAGGGGGAGGGTGTCAATTCTCTCATTTAAATAGCTAGAACTAGCATTAGTGGGTGGTTTGTGTTTGTTTTTTTTTTTTAAACACTTCTTTGTGTACTTATTTTGTATGTATGTGTGTGGGCATATGTGGGCTATGGCGTATGTGTGGAAATCAGAAGACAAATTTTAGGAGTCTACACTCACACTACCATGTGCATTTCCAAGGATCAAACTCAAGTCATCAGGCTTGGTGGCAAGCATCTTTACCAGCTGAGCCATCTAGCCAGCCCCAGGATTAGAGGCTTTATAGTTTCAGTCAGATGAGTTTTTCTTTTAATAACTTATTTATTTATTTTGCCTGCATATGTATCTGTATAAGGGTGTCAGATCCTGGAGTTACAGACAGTTGTGAGCTCCATGTGGGTGCTGGCAATTGAACCCAGTCCTCTAGAAGAGCAGCAGTCAGTGCTCTTAATCATTGAGCCATCTCTCCAGCTCCCCAGCTGAGTTTTTTATATTCCACCTTAAGTCTGGTTACTCCCTCAGCACTCTATCTCATGGAGAGGACCCAATTCATCCCAAAGAAAAAGAACAACACAGACAGCTTTGGTTTCTCTTAGATTACAAATACCCCAGAAAAAATTTGAAATAATTTTCTCAAAGTGAATTTTTCCTTAATCATACCATTCCTCAATCTATATCTACTAAAATCCTTGAATAATACAATCTAACAGAAATAATGAACAAAAATGGCTCTATTTAAAAAATTCATTTCCAACACTGTTTAGCATTAAACCTACAAAGTAGTCATGTTTAATGGCCCTCTACAGCACAAAAGTTCTATGAGTCATTACTGCCTTTTATAATAGGCAGGCTTCTCTTTCAGAAAATTAGTCAGCATAACTGAAATAAGTACTACTTCCTCAGCAGTTAAGATTTATAATGCCCAATGTCATCATGATTGCTTTCATGACCTAATTTTTACTTTAGGAATTAGAAACAGAGCATTCATCTCTTTCTGCACCCTAACTGGAGACACATTGGAACCAAGTGCCTCACATTCCTACCACAATGCCTTTCCACCATGATGAACTATACTCTCAAACTATGAGCCAAAACAAACCGTTCTTCCTTTAAATTGTTTCTTGTAAGAAATCTGGTGACCACAACTAAGTAACTAATACAGTCAATTGCTACCAAGGAGTGGGGCTGTTGATGTAATAAACTTGACCATGTGGTTCTCTGGCATTTGGAACTGATTTGTAAAAGTAATGTGGAAGAGATTGAAGCAGGACGCTAGAGAAGCCCTAATATGTAAGCCAAGATTAATGGGCCGTTCTGGGAAGAGTTTCAATGCAGACAGTAAAGACCTAGTTCAAAAGGTTTCGGGGGAAATGAAGAATATCAGAAAGTAAGTGGGCTAAAGCCCACTCACATCTCAAAACCTTGTCTTGTGTTCTGCCTGTATCCTACAAACTAAAGTTAGGGTGAATTGGAAAGTAATGGAATAAATTTCTACATCACCTAACATCCAGACTGACTGATCTTCCTCAGATTTACAGTGAAACAGAGCAGAAATACATAGAAAGATATTTCTTAAACATATGCACGTAGGCAAGGAAAGGCACATGAGTGAGTTTAAACTTACAGACAAGGTGAGAGTGAAGGAAGTAGGTGTGATTATTAAAGTGATTAACGTAACTAGTGGAAAGCTCACACTTGAACAATAGGAAAGGTTCCTTGAGGACAAGGCCCCAAAGCTTGCAAAAATGCATTCACTTGAAACAGAGGACTGAGCTGAGAGTGGAAATAAAGGGACTAAAACCAGCTACCTAGGGAAATGGTTTCCCAGGCTCAGCTGCCAAAGCACAAAGGCATCAGAGCCGTGGATGGGCCACACCTTGTCCTTGCAGCAAAACATGGCAGCACTGTCCACGTAGCTTGCAGATACACAAGAGTCAAGTGTGGTGGTGTCATAGAGGCTTACACTAAGATGCCAGAACAGCTGGGCGGTGGTGGTGCACGCCTTTAATCCCAGCACTCAGGAGGCAGAGCCAGGCAGATCTTCACAGAGATCTGGGCTACCAAGTGAGTTCCAGGAAAGGCACAAAGCTATACCGAGAAACCCTGTCTTGAAAAACCAAAAAAAAAAAAAAAAGATGCCAGAACAAAACTGAGGCTGGGCTGTACACAGCAGAGTTAGACTGCCTGCAATGGGACCTTAAAAAGACAAAGGTAGGAAGTGAGTTGGAATGGAGACTCCAGGATGTAGAAGATGCCAGGACTGTGAGACTTCGACTAAGGGAAAGCTATAGGCAAAGAGTACAGTTGACCTGAGAGAGAAACTCTTGTAGCACAGCTGAAGGGTGGGGCTACCCAAGGCTGTAAAGAGTCCAAATGATTCCATCACAAGCCAGCAAACAATCGGAACTGTAGCATCCGGTGTTTGCCCCAACAAGTTTCAGTGTTACTTTGGTCCATCTTTACATATTGTGTTCAAGGGGCTCTGCAGTTAGGAGTTTGTCTTGGTTCATTAAAAGCAATTTATTTGTGTATGTCTGTGCATGTTCACATGTGCATGCCATAGCACATGTGGAGACAGGAGTCGGATCTCTCCCTCTACCATTAGATGCTGGGGCTCAAATTCAGGCTGCCAGGGTTTGCAGCAAGTACCTTTGCTCAATGAGCAACCTTATTCCTTAGACTAATGGCTTCCAAGCAATATTAGAACTACTGAGATTTTTGGTCATTACTATAGATAAAAGTAAAGGTATCTGGCATTATGAGATATCTATAAGCTCCATAAGCCTCTGAAGAACAGCGATGGAATGCTATAATGTACTGACAAGGGAGGAGACATATGATAGTTAATCTTTATTGCCAATGTGATCAGATTTACAGCCGTATTTGTGATGAGATATTCAGAGAGGTTTAGCCAAACACTGGCTAGAGTTGCAGACTGAAGAAGAAGGAAAACAGAGAGAGAGAGAGAGAGAGAGAGAGAGAGAGAGAGAGAGAGAGAGAGAGAATGTTTTTAAAATGGGAAGAAAGCAAAGCATCAACATTTATTTCTATCAGCTTCCTGAATGCCAATGCAATGTGACCAACCCTCTCGTACTGCCCTTGCTCCCTGCTATGTTGGACTATATCCTCAAGCTGGGAGTCAAAATAAAACCTTTCACACCTTAACAAAAAAAGAAAAGAAAAAGGAAATAATTTCATGTGTCAGCAAAACTTCAATTTGTTATTTAATTTTTTTAGAAATTGTGCTTTACTGTACAAGTCTAATTCAATATACACTTAGAGACAAGGTTTAAAAGTCATATGGGATTTTAAAAAAGATAATACCTCCATTATTTAAAATAAAATAAATAAAGACATGAAATGAAAACAGAGAAATGAGCCAGTAGTGCACACTTGTAATTCTGAGGCAGGAAGATCAGGAGTTCAAAGCCTACAGGGGCTACAGAGAGACCCAGACTCAAATAAAGGAGTGGAGTGCTTGGGAAACGGCATCATGGGTAGCGTGCTTGCTGCACACGCATGAGGGTCTGAGTGTGGCCCCCTAGCACTCCTGTGAAAGCTAGGAATGCTGACCCAAATATCACTCTACTGTTTGGGGAGAGCACATCACTGGCTTTCAGGCTTTGCCCAAATCAGGAGCCCCAGGTTTAGTGAGAGACTTTCCTTATCTCTAAAAAATAAAGTCACCAGCCAGGCAGTGGTGGTGTACACATTTGATCCCAGCATTCGAGAGGCAGAAGTAGGTGGATCTCTTTGCATTTGAAGCCTGCCTAGCCTACAGAGTAAGTTCCAGGACAGTCAGGACTACACAGAGAAACCCTGTCTCAAAACCAAAAACAAACAAAACGTTACCAGAGAGCAACAGGGAAGATGTCTGATGTCTAAGGATAAAAATGTCTACCTCCTTTAGGCATACTTGACACTAAGATATATTTTAGAAATTTGTAGGAATCCACAGGCCTTTATCATGTATCAGACAGTGTCAAATACAAAGTTTAAAGGCAAAGATTGGTCAATCTATAGATAGATAACAGTTCCTAATGATCTTTAACTATCATTGCTTAGGATACAAAAAGTCAAATAATTAGAATCAGTAATAAAATTAACATCTAAAGACACATCCTTTCTAAAGGACATGGGGAAAAAAATCCAAGCATATTCCTAAATGAACAAATAAAATCTTATTTCTACCCAATGTATTTATCATGAGCCATTATGTTATCCGAGCATCAAAATACACCTCTTCATGGGGTTGGAAAAAAGGCTCAGTAGTTAAAAGCATTTGCTGCTCTTACAGAAATCCTGGGTTTGGTTCCCAATACCAAAATCAGGTGGCTCACAACCTCCTATAACTTATTTCCAAGGGATCTAAAGATCTCTGGTTTCCAGGGGCACTTGCATGCAGTCACTCATATATCAATAATTTTAAAAAAATTAATAAGCATATATTTAAAATTTTGCATACACACACCTCTGAATGAGCACATTTCAGGGCTAAACATCTACAAATTGAATTATACTTTAATTAATATTAATTATATTGAATCTTCACAGTTTTAAGGGAAAAAAATAAAAAACAAAGACAAAGCCATAACAAATTTTTCAGGTGCTGAACCCACTAGGGACTTTGGGACGAAGATCAACAAATGACAACAGGAAGTGATGGAAGGCCTAAGTTTGTAAAACTATGTAATTTGCCCTCCTATTAAATGAGAGAATGAAATTGATCAAAAAGACCAAAGCAAGCAGCTTACTCAGAAAGAAGTTGAAGCAAACAGGATCAGGTGAAAAAGCAGTCATGTGCAGGTGAATTATGCGCACATCTTTCCTTTCCTTTTGGCCCCTTCATTTCTTTAAATAGACTGTTCTCCTCCCAGCATCTTCCCGTGTGCTAAGACTCCAAGCATGTGTAACTATATTCTTCCTCCTCTACTCTTCGATGCCATGCAGGCATACTTAAACAACACTGTGTTTACCATGTCCACAGCATTTTGTAGTTTCTCCACTTGGTTTTGTACCTCCATTCACACTCTCAGGAAACACACAATGAGCTCTACCTTATGTCACTCAACTGGGATTCAGAAATAAGCACTATTTCCACATTTTGGAATATGATGGACATAATCATTCTTTTGAAACGGCTTTTTCAGTTAAACTGAACCAAGTGTTTCTATTCATATCTATTTACAACTGTAGGTCCAAGGAGGTTGCAGCAGCCTACAGTATGATCTATTGTATCAAACAAAAATCTAAAGTACTGGAAAAGGAAAATATACCGTATACATCTCATCTAGTAGAATTATTTGAAATCTAAGTGAGAATGAAGGCCTGAGAGTTCAGGCAAGACAAATTTTTAAAATACAAACAAAATACCTGACCAGGGAATTAGGTAACTCATTATATGACTAAAAGCAAATATATCATTCTTGTAACAGAGATGAGAGTTATACTCGAAAGGGTGAAAGGGCTAAAGGTGGATTAGAGGTAGGGATGTGGAAGCAAATTGGATAAACAGTTGTGGTTTGAATGAAAATGACCCACACAGACTCATCAGAGTCGCATTATTAGAGGTATGGTCTTGTTGGAGTGGGTGTATACTTGCTGGAGGAAGTATGTTATGGGGGGGGGGGGGTTTGAGGATTCAGAAGCTCAAGCCAGGTTCAGTGTTTCACTCTCTGCCTGCTGCCTGCAGATCCAGATGTAGAACTCTCAGCTACTTCTCCAGCACCATGGCTGCTTGCATGCCACCATGCTTCCTGCCATGGTGATAATGGACTAAACCTCTGAACTATAAAGAGCCCCAATGAGATATTTTCCTTTATAAGAGTTTGCCATGGTCATGGTGTCACTTCACAGCAATAGAGCACTGACTAAGACAACAGTCAATTCTTTAAGGAGCTTCACTGTGAAGTACAGTGAAGAGCTGGGGCCACAGTATGCAAGAGATGGCTTCCATGCTAATTAGAGGAGGGTTCTAGCAGAGGAGCTGAAGCTGGAAGTTTATGGGAATGCTGAGTAACAGACAAGGTCTCTATGACAATGTGGAGCTCACTGAAGAGAGTGACTGTCCAAAGGGAAGGGACAGAGTCTTTCTACCATTGTGACCAAGAAGAAGGAGCAATAATCAATAAAAACAGACTCGTAGATTTGGAAAATAAACAAGGATCTTGGCTAATAATTTCTGTGCTTTCTGTTTTAAAGCAGGCAATGAGAAGAATGTAGAAACAGGTGTTGGGATGGGAGATAGCTCAGTCAGCAAAACGCTTGCTTGCTATGCAAGCATAAAAACCTCAGTTCAACCCTTAGAACTCATTAAAAAAAAAAAAAAGCCAGGCATATTTTTAACACATGCCTGTAATCCCAACATTATGGTGGCAGTGACAGGTTGATCCCTGGCCAGCCAACCTAGCCTAGTCAGTGAATCCTAGACCAAGTAAGTGACCTTGTTGCCAAAAAATAAGGTGATGGTGCCAGAGGAATGACAGCTGAAGGCTGACCTATGGTTCCCAAACATGTAAATGTGAATTCACACTCAAATGTACACTTTGTGGACATGCACACACATGAACGCACAATCTAGAGGTTGAAGAATTAAAAAGAAAAGGAAAAGAGGCTGATAATAATGTTTGGTGAGCCTGATGATCATCACTCACAAGTTCACACTACTGGAAACACAGGCACAGACTGAAGAAAAAAGGCGGATCCAGAGAGAAATGGCATCAGAGCCCTGGCCAAATTTTGACAGCAGGCTCCTTCTAAATCAAGGAGGCTAATCTGTAGATTTCCCTGCATTCCCCCGATTGGTAGAGCCCACAAAGACTGCCAGGTGGCACAGGCAAAGGAGTAGCTCTTTGAGAAATTCCAAAGCAGTTGGGAGAGTGGCAGTTGATGTCCTGGGTCAAAGGTTCCCAGTACAACTATACTGTTGCAGAAAGACAGGTACAAGGGACTCTGAGCTGTGACCTAGCAGCAGAACAACCTAACTGCCAATAAATCACTTTAGAAGTAAGTCTTTTGAGCAGAATTAGGTCTCAGGTTTTGTTTTGTTTTTTTCAACATAATGTTTGAATTGATTATTTGAAAATTTCATATATTGCACCCTGATCACACTTATTTCCCAGTCCTCCTCCCAGGTGCACCCCTTCATCCTTGTGATTTCCCACACACACAAAAAAGGAAGAAAAAGTATATATATACCAAAATATATATATACCAATTTGTGTTGTCCATATACTCACTGGAGTATGGAGTATGGCAACTCTCAGTGGCCAGCCCCTAAAGAAAACTACACTTCAGTTTTCTTAACTAAAACACAAGAATAATTATGCCCAGTCCGTAATTGTCAGTTTATAGTAAAGAGCCTGGCACACAAGTGCTTATCCAGAGTGTTATACTCGCTTTTCCTCACCTACTCCTTTGGCCCTTCTTTGCCATCGGCCCCCTTTGCCAGACCCATCAGCAAGTGCTGTACCCATCAGCTCACTCTGGAGGCTCCCATTCCTGCTACTTGTGCATGAACTGCTCCAGTGTCGGCTGGCAATTAAAGAGTGGTAACGCTCACACACAGTGCACATATAGAGTGTACATATATGGACTCTTAAATGGAAGGAAAACTACAAATTTGACTATTACATAGCAAAGTGGTAATCTTCAAAGAGGAAGGACAATTAATGTTTCGTGGGTACAGAGTTTTGGTGTGAGAATATAAAATGGTTTGGTAGATGAGTAGGGTTGATGGTTATGTATTTTTTTAGTTTCTTGAGACAGGGTTTCTCTGTGTAACTGCCATGGCTGTCCCAGAACTCACTCATGTAGACCAGGAGAGCCTCAAACTCACGGAGATCCGCCTGCCTTTGCCTCCCAGCAGGCTGAGATTAAAGGCGTGTACCACCACCACCTGGTTCAACAATAGAATTTATACTAGGAATATTTTACCATAATAAAACCCTCAAAGCATCTATTAACTATTGTAAGCTTAAATGATTGGTCTCCATCATATAAAAGATATGTGTAAGTTAAAGCAGGACAAATCATATTCCTATAATCTAGCACTCCAGAGGCTGAGGCAGGACAACAACAAATTCAAAGCTAACCTGGGCTACACTATGAGACCTTGTTTTATTTCAAAATAAAAATAAAGAGCTGAGGGAGATTATTATCTATCATATGTGGGGGCCTGGGTTTGATTCCTAGTAAAGCACAAGAAAGCATGTGCGCACACATGTGTGCATGCACACACACACACACACACACACACACACACACACACACACACACAGGAGGGGAAGGGAGACAGAGAAAAAGAGACACAAACACAAGTACCCAATTATCTTCCAAACAAACGAATGTACAGATGGTACACCTAACTCACTAGCACAAAGCCTGCACTGTACCTACAGTCCCTGAACTGTCACTGCTAACATTACTATACATTTATGGTGGCAGCTGTACCTCAAGAGCTGTACACAGAACACAGTGAACATAAGTAATGTGCCCTGTGTGCTTAACAGTAAGAAAAACAAGGATGTGTATTTTCTTCTTAGTTTCGGGAAATTTCCTGGCAAAGAGATAAAGTATAAAGATTTCCATAATAAACCTAGAATAGACAGACACAATGGGAATTTTTTATGTAATTAGGTCCACATTATGCTGATACGCCATCCTGGATAATATGGGCTTGTAAATGTTGAGCTTATAGCCCCGAGTACTTACTCCCTAATCTAGCAAGAAAATGAGACATTACATTTGTAATTTTTACACAGCAGGACTGCTAAGTGGCCAGAGGCTCTAGGCTGAACTGGAGAGAAAGGAAGTACATCATGGGAAGACAATGACTGCTTGTGGAAAGGAGCTGAACTGGCAAAAACCTGAGAGATGCTAATTTAAAACCTGAGCAGGTGTTGGGCTTTGTGGCTGGTTCGACTGCTCAGAACCTGTTCTCGCTTTCTGACCCCAACTTCTCTTTGCTTTGCTTTCCTTCCTAGGGTGCTGCCAAGAGCTCTGATCTCTAGTTCCATCAGTTCCTAGAATCAGAAGATATGGAGTCTGCATTGATGATTGGAGTAATCCCTGTGCTGTACTCAGCAGCAGGTGACAAATCTGGCTACTATGCTGGGCGGACACTGTGGTTAGGACTAATCTCAGTGTACAGCCTGGTGGTGTATGTAGTCCGGATGCCATGGTACCCCATCTACGAAGATTTCAAATGCCATGGAAATATCCCCTACCCTTGCCTTATGGAGTGTTTTGAACAAATGTTTACCGTTCCTGTTTCAGAATTGTGGTGCTACTTCTACTTCATCTTCATAATCCTCTTTTGCCTCATGGAATTCTTCATGGCTCAGATTCGGCATAAGCACAACAAGGAAAAGATGAAGTTCACGCAGCAGGGATCAGAGAACCCAGTGGAAATGGAGAAGGGCTCCAGGGAGGCAATCAAGAAACAGAGCCCCTCTCAGAAGATATCCTTCCTGAAGTTCCACCAGGAAAAGGAAATATTATATTTGAATCTGTTCCACATCCTCCTGCAGGTCAGCATCCAGACTGTGTCTTTTTGCCTGCTCGCAAACATACACCTGCCCCTGATAAGTAAAAACAACTTTCATTGTAGCACCGATGGCTGTCCTGGTCCCTATCACTGCGTCATCTGGGAAATCTCTGAGAAGGAGCTGTCCATGTACATACTGGGCATCTTCTCTATCATAATCATCATCCTTGGCACAGGCTCTTTTGTATACAGCATCTACCACCACTTGCTGATGGCCCGTTCAGTTTCCAAGGTTTGAATTTTTTGACATTTATGAGAAACAACACTTTAAAGTCTTTTTTACCCCAGACCAGGTAGTTGGGGTTCCTCCACATTTTGTTTGGGGCAGGGCCTGCTCTTGCTAACCTTCTTTTGATTTTGATTTGAAAACAGTAAAAGTTTGCTGTTCTCCTTTTTCTGTTCTAAGGCCCGGCTGGGATAATCTAATTCTAGAAGTAAAACCAAACCAAACCATGCCTAATAACTGACTACCAGGCATTAGTACACAATAACTCATTTCCTTCACACTGTCACCTATAAGGTGACATCCTCACTTTTCCCTGATGCCTAGGAATATAGGCAGCTAGTAAAGACCACCTGCAGTCAGCAAGGGAGGCCAATTTTAAACTTAGGTCTCCCAGGGCCCTAATATGCACCCTCCTGGAGCCATTTGCTGTGTGGCTGAGAAGCAGAGCTTGTTTTTACTGTGAATTCTACTGAAGAGAGGAGCAAGGAAAAAAAGTGGGGGCACTGTGCCAGGATGTAGGGACACCCTTTTAAGGTCACAGTTGTATATTCTTGCTCTCTAGTCAGAGACAAAAGACCCAGGAAGCTAAATCCAAATAAGTTATACATAACCTGAAAGTGACCATCTGGGAAAAACACCGAGTGAACACAGCATGTCGGACAAGACTTCTCATCAACTTTCAAGTCACATTCCAACACAGACAAGGCTGGCTCTACAGGGTGACACTGCTTTCATAGACCTTAAAGGGGCAGACCTGGAGAGTGGACTCGGTGCTAGAACTTTGGGAGACCACGAGTGGAAGGAGTAAGGAAAGAGTAGGAGCAAGAGAATGGCCAGGAGAGACATTGGGCGTGAGCTGGTGAAAAGTCAGAGACAATTTCACCCATGGGTTTGAGGGAGGGTATGTTATTATGGTCATAACATAATCTTCTATAATATCTACAAAGATGCCTTGTGGTCATTTTCTCACAATGATGAACACATTCACTCAGCATACTGGGTCTGAATGTGGGCCAAGCACTGGAGCACAGATAATGTTGATGAGCTGAAGAAGCAAACTTTAGAGAAGTGGTTCTCAACCTTCCTAACACTGCGACTCTTCAATACAGTCCTCAGGTGTGATGACCCCCAACCACACAATTATTTCATTGCTACTTCATTACTGTAATTTTACTACTGATATGAATTGTAATGTAAATATCTGATATGCAGGATATCTGATATGTGATGCCCAAAAGGGCCATGATCCACAGGTTGATAACCACTACACGAGAGGAAGAAGGCAGTAAATATCAATAGGAAAAGAGGCCAAAATGTATCCCAAAACTCACAAGCTGCCTAGCCCCAGAATCAAGTCAGAGGCATCTTCTTCAGGGAAGGGTCTAACTCAACCAATACTCAGACTAAAACAAACAAACAAACATACAAACAAACATACATGTAGGAATTAAATCTATGTGGACTTGCAGCTGGAGAGGTGGCTCAGAAGTTAAGAGTACTGGCTGCTCTTCCAAAAGAACTAGGTTTGATTCCCAACAACCCCACGTGGTGGATCACAGAAATCGGTAACTCCAGTTACAGGGGGCCTTCTGGTGTCTGGGGGTACTATACAAGTGGTGCCCAGACATACATGCATCAAAATAAAAATTTACACACACACACATACACACACACACACACACACACACACACACACACACACACACACACGGGCATTCTAAAAATAAAGCCACTGCTTTTGGCTATGTGTGTGGTGTATTATTTATGTGTGTACTAGTGCACAAGGCTATTCAGAAGCAGGGGAGGACATCAGGCATCCTGATCTATCACACTGTTTTATTACCTTGTACAGGGCCTCTCACTGAACATGGGGTTCCTGTTTTAGCTACACTGGCTGGACAGCAAGCCCTACCCCCAGTGACCTTCCTGTCTCTATCTCCACAGTGCTAGAGTTACAGGTACACATATGGCTACATCTGATTTTTTTTCCCTACTGGGGATTGAGCTCAGGTCCTCATACATACCCACTCTTACCCACTGAGCCATCCCCTTGGCCCCTATACAAGTAATTAAAACAGTACTGATATTACTTATTATTCAAAAGTGATTCAGTAGAGACAAGCTCCAATTACAGGATGGCCACATACTGCTTCTACTTCTAACCATTTAAATTCCAATTTTTCTTTGGTTTATTGTTTTGTTTGTTGGTTAGTTATTTGTAGTTTTGTTTCTTTATGGGTCTTCTGAGACTATGTCCTCTATGTAGCCCAGATTGGCCTAGAACTTTCATTGCTCTTGCCTCAGCCAATACTAGGTTTTTTTGGTTGTGAGCGTAGCCTTTAACAGCTGAGCCATCTCTCCAACCCCTCAGCCAGTACTAGGTTTATAAGCATGTGTCACCATGTCATACTCCCAAGCTTTAACAAGACAAAAACGACAACAAAAAGATACACACTTTATATATGTTCAAGTTGTTTGTTTTCACTATTAAAGGAAGCAGTGGGATCTAGCTACACTACAACATAAATCCCAATCTGAACTGGCTTAAATAATAGTAAAGCATATTGTTTAGAGATGGGAGCTTCAGAAACAGTCCCTTTGGGTTCCAAGTTCTGTCTCTCCATAGTTTTCTCTTTTCTTTTCTTAGTATGATTTCATTTTGTTTCTTTAAAATAACATATTTTGTAATATCTACAACAACCAGTTGAGATCAAGTAAGAGTCTGAATCTTTATGCAGTAATGAGTCCTTCCCTCATCTTCCAGTATCAGTAACAGACTCCAGAAAATGAATCAAGAATATGGTATGTGTTCTGGACTCCATGTCATTCAAGAGGAGCCTCAGCACTTTCCTAGCTGGTGACCTACTAAGCTTTCCTAATTCCTCTCTTTTTGTAAGCAATAATAAATTAAATAGTACTTTCAATTCATTTCATGTAGATTTCAGAGTATGTGTACTGGTTCTTCTGAGAGGTTCAGACACAATGTGCTGTCTTAGGGACAGCACTGTCTTTCTAGAGAAGATAGCACTAATAAATGCATAACTATTACATGTGGAATTGCACCTTGATGAGCCAGGAGGGCTGAGTAGGAACTTTGATACTGCCAATTTTACCTGGCTTGTTTTCCTACCTGTAAGATAAAAGGATTAGATTATCTGGAAGATGCAGGGGAAGACCTAAGCCTAGGTAGGCCACCAGTCAAGGTCTTTTCTTCTGACCCAGACTTTCCCTTTTCTTATAATGAAAGACACGAAAAAGAGAACAACAAAGATTCAAGACAACATGAGCAGAAGCAAGTGTGCCTCCAGCTCCAGTCCTAATTCTTCTGCTTGCAGCTACGAGCAGGGATGGAGGTCTACCCAGACTGAAATGTTCTCTGTGCTCTTCTTCACTGTCACCCTCAGGATGGTGGTTTCACCTTAGGCTGAGACAAGGTACACCATAGTTCTGTTCATCATGCCCAGACATGAGACTATCCGAGAGAAAGAGGAGGCCACTTTTCTTCTTGCTAGTCTTTCTCCATAGGAAAAGCATTTCCCAAAGCCTCCTGTAATTTTTCTTGAATCACTGATGCATTACATGCTGAGTACATACTTGGTTACCAGAAACAAATACACTGATTCACTAAACAAATCAGGATCAATTCCAGAAGCAACAATACTGGGACATACACAAACTGGGGAGATATTAGAAGAAAAATTAATTTCAACTAACACAGAGCTGAAAAACAAAATATGACATAAGGCACAGGAGACAATGCCCCAAGGTACTACTAACACATGAGTATTTAGGCAGGCAAAACCAATCCTTCTGAAATGTGAAAAAAATTCCACCTGATTTCTATCATTTCTTTTTTTCTCTAAATTAAATACCAAAAAAAGTCTATTCATTAGGAATCTACATGGAAACTCATGCCAAGTGCAGAAAATAAATTTAAAGTTACAGAATTCAGTTTCCTGAGGTATGCTGGTCATCTTTTTCCAAATGTGACACAGACTCAAGTTATCTGGGAAGAGGGAACCTCGACTGAAGAATTACCTCCATCAGATTAGCACGTAGACATGTCTGTGGGGCACTTTTTTGATTAATGATTGATATGAGAGAACTCGGCACACTGTGGGTCAGTGCCACCCCCATGCAGGTAGTCCTGGATTGTATAAGGATGGAAACTGGGGGAGTCACCTGAGAGCAAGCCAGTACACAGTGTTCCTCCATGAGCTCTGCTTTGGTTTCTGCCTTCAGGTTCCTGATTGAGTATCTGCCCTGGCTTCCCTCAATGATGAACTGATCTACGTAAGAATAGAAGTAAGTGTGTGCACACAAACATGCTGTGGAAAGGGAGATGTTCAAAGATCAAGATGAACGAAAATGTGCACAATCTATATTCTTGGAAGCTCTAGTAATTTTGAAAACTAGATTTAAAGAATTTTATCGAAGGGGCTGGAGCGATGGCTCAGTGTTTAAAAACAATGGCTGCACTTCCAGAGACCCAGGATAGACTCCCGGCACCCACATGATGGCTCAAAATCATCTGTAACTCCAGTTTCAGGGGATCTAATGACCTTTTCTAAGCTCCAAAGAACCAGGCATGCATGTGGTGCAGACACATACATGTAGACAAAAAAACTCATACACATAAAAATAAATAATCAAGAACTATAGAATATACAGAGAGTTAATATCAAACTAAAGAGATGTACAGGCAAGAATGAAACCCTATTATTTACATTTTTGGTTCACTGAAGGAATCAAAGTCTATGGATACAGAATAGGAGAAATAGTAATTTGAAGGAAAATATCAAGAATCAAAGTCTATGG